>NW_028166635.1:0-10000 GCF_964263955.1 Coregonus lavaretus
GGTGACAGGACATCACAGTCAGAGAAAGGAGGGAGGGAGGGAGGGAGGGGAGGGAGGGAGGGAGGGAGGGAGGGAGGGAGGGAAGAGGGAATGAGAGTAAAGGGTTGTCTATGTGTCTGTGAGAAAGAAGAAACATACACACACTCACACTCACATACACACACATACACACATACACACACATACACTCACACACACACACACATACACACACACACACACACACACTCATACACACACATGCACACACACATACACACACATACACACATACACTCACACACACACACACATACACATACACACACACACACACACACACTCATACACACACACACACACATACACTCACACACACACACATACACACGTACACACATACACACACATACACTCACACACACTCACACATACACACACACACACTCATACACACACATGCACACACACATACACACACATACACACATACACTCACACACACACACATACACACACACACACACACACACACACACACACTCATACACACTCATACACACACATGGATGTCATGTACTTGGAGGAGTGGGTGAGTGACTGACTTTTTCCCTCATATTGTTTTTCGGAGGCTACACAGCTAGAGATGCAGTTGTCATTTGGTTAGCTAGCAAGAAATGTGAATCGCTAGCTAGCTATGCTGAACTTGAACGACAGTTATCCAGTTAGCATATCTCTTGCGTTTACAAATTCGCTCTGGCTATCTACTCCGATTAAAGAGCACTCTCATCTGAGTGTGCCAGAACGCAGAATAACTGATGAATATATGAATTTACGAACGCACCACGCCCGCTGAATATGACCGTGTCAGTAAACGTAGGCAAAAAAAAGTTATAGCTAGTCACAGACTCTCTAGATAACATGTAAACAACCTAACCAGCTCTGCTAGGGCGAGTAAAATTGTCAGAGTGAGGTGTTCTCTCATTTGTGTCTGGAAGTAACTATCTAGCAAGCTAGCCAACTTTAACCAGTTAGCTTGGGTGCTTGGTTGGGACAAGCATGCACTGGCAGGCAAGCTGCAGAAGGACGAGCAGGCTACCTACTATTCCCCATCGTTTATCAGTGCAGTTTTGACGGCCAACTAGCTTAAAAAGGTTTGAGAGGATTATTCTAATGTTCCTTCGTTAGATATTAGCTCATCTTGCTCTGGCTCGCATTAGTTGGTGATCTTGTTATTAGCCTGCCTTTTTATGGTTGTCTGATCAATAGGACTGTAAAGTTCCCAAATGTAAGAGGACTCCCGTGGTATTTACACATTTGCAGAAATCCATTCAGGGTATTTTGTGGCTTTTGCCAAAAAATGCGTTCGAATGATCTAAAGTCGCGCTGCTGCAACTGCCTGTAAACACACAGTCCAGTTCAAAGGGAATGATGGCAGGCCCTTGTGGCAAATGGCTTGTTTACATAAAGGCCTACTGTAGCTCTGATTGGCTATGGCACACAAGTCTGCGTAGACTCTGGTCCCTGGACGAGACATGTTTTTATTCAGGGTTTTTTACTGCAGTGTCTATTAAAATGTCCAAAACGCATGGCCGCTTTCCCACACTATATTGCTATAGTCATGAAAACAAAAAACATATCTAAGTGCTCGCTTGTCAGAAAATGTAAAAAGAAATAGTGTCATATTCTTCCTGGGCGTGTATATGAACAGATTCTAATAAGATTTCATGCTGCTAAAATGCTGTCAGTTCCACTTTAAGGTTAGGCTACGTTAAGGGTTAAGGTTTGGAATATGGTAAAAAAACACACAAACAAACAAAGGAGTGCCTAGCACTGGGACTGAAGACGCGACCCTCGGAGCCGGAGCTCGCCGCTTACGCCCATCCGCCGTCCCCGTCTACAACGCTCTAGTGAAACCCAAGCATACAGTGCATTCGGAAAGTATTCAGACCCCTTGACTTTTTCCACATTTTGTTACGTTACAGCCTTATTCTAAAATGGATTACATGTTCTTTTTTTCTCATCAATCTAGACACAATATCCCATAATGGCAAAGCAAAAATAGGTTTTTAGATTTTTTTTGCAAATGTATAAAAATAAATAAAGAATATGAAATATCACATTTACATAAGTATTCAGACCCTTTTCTATGTTACTCAAAATTGACCTCAGGTGCATCCTGTTTCCTTTGACCATCCTTGAGATGTTTCTACAACTTGATTGGAGTCCACCTGTGGTAAATTAAATTGATTGGACATGATATGGACAGGCACACACGTCGATATAAGAGCAAAAACCAAGCCATGAGGTCGAAGGAATTGTCCATAGTGCTCCGAGATAGGATTATGTCGAGGCACAGATCTGGGGAAGGATACCAAAACCTTTCTGCAGCATTGAAGGTCCCCAAGAACACAGTGACCTCCATCATTCTTAAATGGAAGAAGTTTGGAACCACCAAGACTCTTCCTAGAGCTAGCTGCCCGGCCAAACGGAGCAATCAAGGGAGAAGGGTCTTGGTCAGGGAGGTGAGATGGGAGAACCTTCCAGAAGGACAACCATCTCTGCAGCACTCCACCAGTCAGGCCTTTATGGTTGAGTGGCCAGACGGAAGCCACTCATGAGTAAAAGACACATGACAGCCCACATGAATAGTGCCGGAAAAGATGGCTGCCGTTTTACAGCCCTCTAACCAATTGTACTATTATGTGTGTTTTTCCGCGTTATTTGTAATTTATTTTGTACATAATGTTTCTGCCATCGTCTCTTATAACCAAAAAGAGCTTCTGGATATATGGACAGCGACTACTCACCTCGTATTGGACGAAGATTTTTTCTTCAACAAGTCGGACGCAAAGGATATCCTACAGACACCCGACAAGGCCCAAATCCCTGTCATTCGCATGAGAAAGAGACGGAGATATCGTGGACGTAGGTCGGGGTGCCTTGTAAGGATCCAACGGCGAGCGAGTAAACTGCCTCTTCATCAATCCTATTAGCCAATGTTCAATCATTTGAGAATAAATTAGATGACCTAAGATTACGCTTATCCTACCAACAGGACATTAAAAACTGTAATATCTTATGTTTCACCGAGTCGTGGCTGAACGACAACATGGACAACATACGCTACATCGGCAGGATAGAACGGCTGGCTCCGGTAAGACAAGGGGTGGCGGTCTGTGTATATTTGTAAACAACAGCTGGTGCACAAAATAAAATACTAAGGAAGTCTTGAGGTTTTGCTCGCCTGAGGTAGAGTATCTTATGATAAGCTGTAGACCACACTATTTACCAAGAGAGTTTTCATCTATATTTTTCATAGCTGTCTATTTACCACCACAAACCAATGCTGGCATTAAGATTGCACTGAATGAGCTGTATAAGGTCATAAGTGAACAGGAAAACGCTCATCCAGAGGCAGCGCTCCTAGTGGCCGGGGACTTTAATGCAGGGAAACTTAAATCCGTTCTACCTAATTTCTACCAGCATGCTAAATGTGCAACCAGAGGAATAAAAACTCTAGACCACCTTTACTCCACACACAGAGATGCATACAAAGCTCTCCCTCGCCCTCCATTTGGCAAATCTGACCATAACTCTATCCTCCTGATTCCTGCTTATAAGCAAAAACTAAAGCAGGAAGCACCAGTGACTCGGTTAATAAACAAGTGGTCAGATGACGCAGATGCTAAGCTACAGGACTGTTTTGCTAGCACAGACTGGAACATGTTCCGGGATTCTTCAGATAGCATTGAGGAGTACACCACATCAGTCACTGGATTCATCAATAAGTGCATCGATGACGTCGTCCCCACAGTGACCGTACGTACATACCCCAACCAGAAACCATGGATTACAGGCAACATCCGCACTGAGCTAAAGGGTAGAGCTGCCGCTTTCAAGGAGCGGGACTCTAACCCGGACGCTTATAAGAAATCCCGCTATGCCCTCCGACGAACCATCAAACAGGCAAATAGTCAATACAGGACTAAGATTGAATCGTACTACACCGGCTCTGACGCTCGTCGGATATGGCAGAGCTTGAAAACTATTATAGACTACAAAGGGAAGCACAGCCGTGAGCTGCCCAGTGACACAAGACTTCCAGACGAGCTAAACCACTTCTATGCTCGCTTCGAGGCAAGCAACACTGAAGCATGCATGAGAGCACCAGCTGTTCCGGATGACTATGTGATCACGCTCTCCGTAGCCAATGTGAGTAAGACTTTTAAGCAGGTCAACATTCACAAGGCCGCAGGGCCAGACGGATTACCAGGACGTGTACTCCGAGCATATGCTGACCAACTGGCAAGTGTCTTCACTGACATTTTCAACATGTCCCTGACTGAGTCTGTAATACCAACATGTTTCAAGCAGACCACCATAGACCCCGTGCCCAAGGACACTAAGATAACCTGCCTAAATGACTACCGACCTGTAGCACTCACGTTTGTAGCCATGAAGTGCTTTGAAAGGCTGGTCATGGCTCACATCAACACCATTATCCCAGAAACCCTAGACCCACTCCAATTTGCATACCGCCCCAACAGATCCACAGATGATGCAATCTCTATTGCACTCCACACTGCCCTTTCCCACCTGGACAAGAGGAACACCTACGTGAGAATGCTATTCATTGACTACAGCTCAGCATTCAACACCATAGTGCCCTCAAACTCATCACTAAGCTAAGGATCCTGGGACTAAACACCTCCCTCTGCAACTGGATCCTGGACTTCCTGACAGGCCGCCCCCAGGTGGTAAGGGTAGGTAACAACACATCTGCCACACTGATCCTCAACACGGGGGCCCCTCAGGGGTGCGTGCTCAGTCCCCTCCTGTACTCCCTGTTCACCCATGACTGCATGGCCAGGCACGACTCCAACACCATCATTAAGTTTGCTGACGACACAACAGTGGTAGGCCTGATCACCGACAACGATGAGACAGCCTATAGGGAGGAGGTCAGAGACCTGGCCGTGGAGTGCCAGGATAACAACCTCTCCCTCAACGTGACCAAGACAAAGGAGATGATTGTGGACTACAGGAAAAAAAGAGGACTGAGCACGCCCCCATTCTCATCGACGGGGCTATAGTGGAACAGGTTGAGAGCTTCAAGTTCCTTGGTGTCCACATCACCAACAAACTATCATGGTCCAAACACACCAAGACAGTCGTGAAGAGGGCACGAAAAAACCTATTCCCCCTCAGAAGACTGAAAAGATTTGGCATGGGTCCTCAGATCCTCAAAAGATTCTACAGCTGCATCATCGAGAGCATCCTGACTGGTTGCATCACCGCCTGGTATGGCAACTGCTCGGCCTCCGACCGCAAGGCACTACAGAGGGTAGTGTGTACAGCCCAGTACATCACTGGGGCCAAGCTTCCTGCCATCCAGGACCTCTATACCAGGCGTTGTCAGAGGAAAGCCCTCAAAATTGTCAAAGACTCCAGCCACCCTAGTCATAGACTGTTCTCTCTGCTACCGCACGGCAAGCGGTACCAGAGTGCCAAGTCTAGGTCCAAAAGACTTCTCAACAGCTTCTACCCCCAAGCCATAAGACTCCTGAACAGCTAATCATGGCTACCCAGACTATTTGCACTGCCCCCCCACCCCCACCCCATCATTTTACGCTGCTGCTACTCTGTTAATTATTTATGCATAGTCACTTTAACTCTACCCACATGTACATATTACCTCAACTACCTCAACTAGCCGATGCCCCCGTACATTGACTCTGCACCGGTACCCCCCTGTATATACAGTGGGGGAAAAAAGTATTTAGTCAGCCACCAATTGTGCAAATTCTCCCACTTAAAAAGATGAGAGAGGCCTGTAATTTTCATCATAGGTACACATTACATTTACATTTACATTTACGTCATTTAGCAGACGCTCTTATCCAGAGCGACTTACAAATTGGTGCATTCACCCTATAGCCAGTGGGATAACCACTTTACAACTATGACAGACAAAATGAGAGAAAAAAATCCAGAAAATCACATTGTAGGATTTTTTATTTATTTATTTGCAAATTATGGTGGAAAATAAGTATTTGGTCAATAACAAAAGTTTCTCAATACTTTGTTATATCCCCTTTGTTGGCAATGACACAGGTCAAACGTTTTCTGTAAGTCTTCACAAGGTTTTCACACACTGTTGCTGGTATTTTGGCCCATTCCTCCATGCAGATCTCCTCTAGAGCAGTGATGTTTTGGGGCTGTCTCTGGGCAACACAGACTTTCAACTCCCTCCAAAGATTTTTTATGGGGTTGAGATCTGGAGACTGGCTAGGCCACTCCAGGACCTTGAAATGCTTCTTACGAAGCCACTCCTTCGTTGCCCGGGCGGTGTGTTTGGGATCATTGTCATACTGAAAGACCCAGCCACGTTTCATCTTCAATGCCCTTGCTGATGGAAGGAGGTTTTCACTCAAAATCTCATGATACATGGCCCCATTCATTCTTTCCTTTACACGGATCAGTCGTCCTGGTCCCTTTGCAGAAAAACAGCCCCAAAGCATGATGTTTCCACCCCCATGCTTCACAGTAGGTATGGTGTTCTTTGGATGCAACTCAGCATTCGTTGTCCTCCAAACACGACGAGTTGAGTTTTTACCAAAAAGTTATATTTTGGTTTCATCTGACCATATGACATTCTCCCAATCCTCTTCTGGATCATCCAAATGCACTCTAGCAAACTTCAGACGGGCCTGGACATGTACTGGCTTAAGCAGGGGGACACGTCTGGCACTGCAGGATTTGAGTCCCTGGCGGCGTAGTGTGTTACTGATGGTAGGCTTTGTTACTTTGGTCCCAGCTCTCTGCAGGTCATTCACTAGGTCCCCCCGTGTGGTTCTGGGATTTTTGCTCACCGTTCTTGTGATCATTTTGACCCCACGGGGTGAGATCTTGCGTGGAGCCCCAGATCGAGGGAGATTATCAGTGGTCTTGTATGTCTTCCATTTCCTAATAATTGCTCCCACATTTGATTTATTCAAACCAAGCTGCTTACCTATTGCAGATTCAGTCTTCCCAGCCTGGTGCAGGTCTACAATTTTGTTTCTGGTGTCCTTTGAAAGCTCTTTGGTCTTGGCCATAGTGGAGTTTGGAGTGTGACTGTTTGAGGTTGTGGACAGGTGTCTTTTATACTGATAACAAGTTCAAACAGGTGCCATTAATACAGGTAACGAGTGGAGGACAGAGGAGCCTCTTAAAGAAGAAGTTACAGGTCTGTGAGAGCCAGAAATCTTGCTTGTTTGTAGGTGACCAAATACTTATTTTCCACCATAATTTGCAAATAAATTGATAAAAAATCCTACAATGTGATTTCCTGGATTTTTTTTTCTCAATTTGTCTGTCATAGTTGATGTGTACCTATGATGAAAATTACAGGCCTCTCTCATCTTTTTAAGTGGGAGAACTTGCACAATTGGTGGCTGACTAAATACTTTTTTTCCCCACTGTATAGCCTCCCTACTGTTGTTTTATTTTACATCTGCTCTTTTTTTTCTCAACACTTTTTTGTTGTTGTTGTTTTATTTTACTTTTTTATTAAAAAATAAATGCATTGTTGGTTAAGGGCTGTAAGTAAGCATTTCACTGTAATGTCTACACCTGTTGTATTCGTCGCATGTGGCCAATAAAATTTGATTTTATTTGATTTTATTTGGCAAAAGGCACCTAAAGGACTCTCAGATTCTCTGGTCTGATGAAACCAAGATTGAACTCTTTAGCCTTAATGCCAAGCGTCACGTCTGGAAGAAACCTGGCACCATCCCTACGGTGAAGCATGGTGGTGGCAGCATCATGCTGTGGGGATGTTTTTCAGTGGCAGGGACTGGGAGAGTAGTCAGGATCAAGGGAAAGATGAATGGAGCAAAGTACTGACAGATCCTTGATGAAAACCTGCTCCAGAGCGCTCAGGACCTCAGACTGGGGCAAAGGTTCACCTTCCAACAGGACAACAACCCTAAGCACACAGCCAAGACAACGCAGGAGTGGCTTCGGGACAAGTCTCTGAATGTCCTTGAGTGGCCCAGCCAGAGCCTGGACTTGAACCCGATCGAACATCTCTGGAGAGACCTGAAAATAGCTGTGCCCCATCCAACCTGACAGAGCTTGAGAGGATCTTTAGAGAAGAATGGGAGAAACTCCCCAAATACAGGTGTGGCCAAGCTTGTAGCAAGAAGACTCAAGGCTGTAATCGCTGCCAAAGGTGCTTCAACAATGTACTGAGTAAAGTGTCTGAATACTTATGTAAATGTAATATCAGTTTTTTATTTTTAATAAATTTGCAAACATTTCTAAAAACCTGTTTTTGCTTTGTCATTATGGGGTATTGTGTGTAGACTGATGAGGGGAAAACACAATTTGATCCATTTTAGAATAAGGCTGTAACGTAACAAAATTTGGAAAAAGTCAAGGGGTCTGAATACTTTCCGAATGCACTGTACTTGATGTTAATAGGGCTCACTGTTGTCCCTAGTGGCAGGTTTTGAAATAATCTCCTTATGTGCTGCTTACCTGGACGGACGTCTAATTTCGCAGTGGATCTTGAGCGACCTGGCTGGATAGTAAGCTGGTTTAAGGTGTTTGTAAGGTTATGGTATAACATGATGAGAGTCTGGGTAGTTTACATGATACTGAAGTACAGAGTGGATGAAGACAGAGCAGAGGGAGGTTTTCACTGCTGGAGAGGAGAACACACACACATACACACACACACATACACACACACACACACACACACACATACACACACACACATACACACACATACACACACACACACACACACACATACACACACACGGACACACATACACACACATACACACACACATACACACACATACACATACACACACACACACATACACACACACACACACACATACACACACACACACACACATACACACACACATACACACACACACACATACACACACACACACACACACACACACACACACACACACACACACACACACACACACATACACACACATACTAGAGCTGGGGGCGAGAAACCGAAAATCATCGACACCGACCACCAATGACTTTTCACAGGCATTTGCCGATATCATTCATTACGATTAGTAGCCTATACTAGAGAAATGTGAAGTTTGAAATTGAATTATATAGTTTGGTAATATGGGTGATTGTTAACGGGACAATTAATGGCTACAACCATCAAACTAGTAGTAGCAGTTTAAAGGGTAATAAAAAATAAAACTATAGTGCAGATTAATGTTATAAACTATGGTGCAGATTAATGTTATAAACTATGGTGCAGATTAATGTTATAAACTATGGTGCAGATTAATGTTATAAACTATGGTGCAGATTAATGTTATAAACTATGGTGCAGATTAATGTTATAAACTATGGTGCAGATTAATGTTATAAACTATGCAGCAGATTCATGTTATAAACTATGGTGCAGATTAATGTTATAAACTATGGTGCAGATTAATGTTATAAACTATGGTGCAGATTAATGTTATAAACTATGGTGCAGATTAATGTTATAAACTATGGTGCAGATTAATGTTATATATTTACATTTACATTTTAGTCATTTAGCAGACGCTCTTATCCAGAGCGACTTACAGTTAGTGAGTACATACATATTTGTATTTATTTTTCATACTGGCCCCCCGCAGGAATCGAACCCACAACCCTGGCGTTGCAAACACCATGCTCTACCAACATCCCTGCCGGCCATTCCCTCCCCTACCCTGGACGACGCTGGGCCAATTGCGCGCCGCCCCATGGGTCTCCCGGTCACGGCCGGCTACGACAGAGCCTGGATTCGAACCAGGATCTCTAGTGGCACAGCTAGCACTGCGATGCAGTGCCTTAGACCACTGCGCCACTCGGGAGATATATAGTTATAAGCTATGGTGCAGATTAATGTTATAAACTATGGTGCAGATTAATGTTATAAACTATGGTGCAGATTAATGTTATAAACTATGCAGCAGATTCATGTTATAAACTATGCAGCAGATTC
>NW_028166635.1:15000-17500 GCF_964263955.1 Coregonus lavaretus
CAAGGGGCCATGGGCTAAGATTAAGGCCCTGGCGAGAGAGGAGCAACGGCGTCAACAGTGTCGTCGTCGGACGGACGAGAGGCAACCCCAGAAAAAGTTTAGGGGGGGGCACACGGCATGGGCGACTGGGCAGCAGGAGGCTGCCACAGGGCGAAATGGGAGACGAGGAGAGAAGGCCACCGGGTTACGGGAGCCATTGGTGAGAGGAGGGAAGGAAGTTGTAGAGGCACGGCGAGAGGTACTGAGGTGGATTGCCAGTCCGGTCCGGCCCGTTCCTGATCCCTGTTTAAGGCCAGTGGTGTGTGTTCCCAGTACAGCCCGGCCTGTTCCTGCTCCTCGCACCAAGCCTACGGTGTGAGTCGCCAGCCCGGCCCGGCCTGTTCCTGCCACTCGCACGAAGCCTACGGTGTGCGTCGCCAGCCCGGCCCGGCCTGTTCCTGCCCCTCGCACCAAGCCTACGGTGTGCGTCACCAGCCCGGCCCGGCCTGTTCCTGCTACTCGCACCAAGCCTACGGTGCGCGTCGCCAGCCCGGCCCGTTCCTGCCCCTCGCACCAAGCCTACGGTGCGAGTCGTCAGCCCGGCCCGGCCGGTTCCTGCTTCTCGCACCAAGCCTACGGTGTGCGTCGCCAGCCCAGCCCGGCCTGTTCCTGACCTTCGCACCAAGCCTACGGTGTGCGTCGCCAGCCCGGCCCGGCCTGTTCCTGCTCCTCGCACCAAGCCTACGATGCGCGTCGCCAGCCCGGCCCGGCCTGTTCCTGCTCCACGCACCAAGCCTACGGTGCGCGTCGCCAGCCCGGCCCGGCCTGTTCCTGCTCCTCGCACCAAGCCTACGGTGCGCGTCGCCAGCCCGGCCCGGCCTGTTCCTGCTCCACGCACCAAGCCTACGGTGCACGTCGCCAGCCCGGCCCGGCCTGTTCCTGCTCCTCGCACCAAGCCTACAGTGCGCGTCGCCAGCCCGGCCCGGCCTGTTCCTGCCACTCGCACCAAGCCAGGGGTGCGAGTCGTCAGCCCAGTAAGGCCCGTTCCTGCTCCACGCACCAAGCCAGGGGTGCGAGTCGTCAGCCCGGTCCGGCCCGTTCCTGCTCCACGCACCAAGCCAGGGGTGCGAGTCGTCAGCCCGGTCCGGCCCGTTCCTGCTCCACGCACCAAGCCAGGGATGCGAGTCGTCAGCCCGGTCCGGCCCGTTCCTGCTCCACGCACCAATCCAGGGGTGCGTATCGTCAGTCCGGTACGGCCCGTTGCTGCTCCACGCACCAAGCCAGGGGTGCGCATCGTCAGCCCGGTCCGGCCCGTTCCTGTTCCACGCACCAAGCCAGGGGTGCGCATCGTCAGCCCGGTCCGGCCCGTTCCTGCTCCACGCACCAAGCCAGGGGTGCGCATCGTCAGCCCGGTCCGGCCCGTAGCTGCTCCCCGCACCAAGCCAGGGGTGCGCATCGCCAGCCCGGTCCGGCCCGTAGCTGCTCCACGCACCAAGCCAGGGGTGCGCATCGTCAGCCCGGTCCGGCCCGTCCCTGCTCCACGCACCAGGCCAGGGGTGTGCGTCGTCAGTCCGGCACAACCCGTGCCTGGGTCACCGGTGCCTGATCAGGTACCGGTCAGCTGCTCCACACCGGAGCTGAAGCAATCCGCTTCTACGATGTCCAGTCCAGCTCCGGTCAGCGGGTCCATACCGGACCAGGGGCGCCACGGGGGGATGGTTGAAGGGTGGTGGTCTAGCCCGGAGCCGGAACCGCCTCCGAGGAGGAATGCCCACCCAGCCCTCCCCTTGGTTGTTGATGTTTAGGCGCGGTCGCAGTCCGCGCCTTTAGGGGGGGGTACTGTCACACCCTGGCTCTGGGGACTCTATATGTTGAGCCAGGGTGTGTATATTCTATGTAGTGTATTTCTGTGTTGGCCAGAGTGGTTCCCAATCAGAGGCAACGAGTGTCAGCTGTTGCTGGTTGTCTCTGATTGGGAGCCATATTTATAGAGGCTGTTTTCCCACAAGAGTTGTGGGATCTTGTTCCAGTTGGTTTGTTCCTTTTGGTTTGTACCGTAGGACTGCACGTATCGTTTGTTGTTTTGTTCTAGTGTTTACTCTCAATAAATATAAGTATGTTTGCTCATCACGCTGCGCCTTGGTCCACTCACTCTAATGATTGTGACACTCATGATTTGGTTGGGTCTAATTGTGTTGCTGTCCTGGGGCTCTGTGGGGTCTGTTTGTGTTTGTGAACAGAGCCCCAGGACCAGCTTGCTTAGGGGACTCTTCTCCAAGTTCATCTCTCTGTAGGTGATGGCTTTGTTATGGAAGGTTTGGGAATCGCTTCCTTTTAAGTGGTTATAGAATTTAACGGCTCTTTTTTTTTCATCTGGATTTTGATAATTAGCGGGTATCGGCCTAATTCTGCTCTGCATTCATTATTTGTTTTTTACGTTGCCCACGGAGGATGTTTTTGCAGAATTCTGCATGCAGAGTGTCAATTAGGTGTTTGTCCCATTTTGTGAATTCTTGGTTGG
>NW_028166634.1:0-27144 GCF_964263955.1 Coregonus lavaretus
TGAAATGAAACTGAATTGCGAGAGAGAGAGAGAGAGAGAGAGAGAGAAAGAGAGAGAGAGAGAGAGAGAGAGAGAGAGAGAGAGCGAGAGAGAGACTGATACCCTAGCTCCTGGCTCCCCTAACTGGAGGGCAGATAGGGCTGGTTCTGGCTCTGGTTCTCCCTGGGACTTGAACAGCCAGGACAGCCATGTCCCAGGCCCAGTGACATCCTGTTGGGGTTGGGGTTGGATGCTTCCCCTGACTGGAGAAAGCTTGGCTTGGGTTTCAGGGGTTTGGTGGAGCACCAATGGAAAGAGAGTAATTATGCACATCCAAACATGGCAGAGCAGCTGGACAAAAACTGGCCAAGAAAAGACAGTGAGCTTAGTGATAGATCTTAGTTAGGTAATGCCTGAGAAATACCATTTTGCTTCTAATGTTGTTGCTGTTTCAGTAAGCTTCAATAAGCTTAATTAATTAAACAATCCCATTTGAGAGCAGCAAACAGTGGGAAGAGATGTGAAGTTTAGGGTGGAGCCATGGGGCTGTGATTTAGGGTGGAGCCATGGGGCTGTGTTTTATGGTGGAGCCATGGGGCTTTGTTTTAGGGTGGAGCCATGGGGTTGTGTTTCAGGGTGGAGCGATTGGGATCTGTTTTAGGGATCAGCCTCAACCCAGCCTGCTTCTCTGCCACCCACTTAGTGATGTCATATCTATGGCCACTCCACAGCCACCGCCCCACAAACACGCTAGGGCACACACATGCACACACTGCACACACGTGCACACACACACATGCGCACACACACACATGCGCACACATTTGCGCACACAAAGACTCAAACCGCAGCCACCGCCCGCTGCGTGACAATACTTATGCTGGCTCTGTTTTAATGACAGCGTTGCAGTACAGTAAAAACACACATGGTTTCCACTTCAAGCACCAAACCACACACACTCGTATGTATGGGGTGTTTTTTTGCTTTCTTTTTCCCTCATTTGTTATTTAGGGTTGCCAAAGACTTTGTTCCAAAGCCAGATGCTGATGTTTTTTCAACCCTACACAACCAGAGGAATCTAGCCCTGCTTGACCCAGATTTTGGCCCTGACTGATAATTAGACTGAATCTGATTCTAAACTTAGGGAGTACATGTGTTTACTTGCATTTTTTCATGGAGACACTAATTTTTAAAGATATTTAATTAATTAGAGGTACTTCAGTTCCATGTCACTAATAGTTTAACTCTTGGCTTAATATCTCTTTTATGGTGTTGTCAGAGCAATATAAATCAGCTTCACATCACATTGGTATTGTTATATTGTTAAAACCAGATACACACACACACACACACACAGGCTCACACACAGTCATGCAGGTACATAAATTCACAGGGAGGTATTTCAAATGCTCTCAAAACAAATATTTTCTCAACTCAATGCAGTGCAACATCAGTACAATTTTGTTAAAGCCATGTGTCCATTTAGCAAGCAGGCCGCAGGCACCACCCAGGATTGGAAGAACAGCGTTCTCTCGCTCTCGCATAACCCCCCCCCCCCTCTCTCCCCTCGTCTCCCATCTCTCTCCACCCCCCCCTCTCTCCCCTCCCATCTCCCCCCCCCCCCCCCCCCTCTCCCCTCCCATCTCTCTCTCTCCCCCCCCCCTCTCCCCTCCCATCTCTCTCTCCCTCTCTTGTTCTAACCACAGCAGTGCTAATGTCTAATGTGGAGCCATAATACCACTTAAGACACATTCCCCATCTCAAAGGCTGCCTCTGCTGCTTCTTTCATCACACACACCCTCTCTGTTCCAACACCCATACGTAATACACACACCCTCTCTGTTCCAACACCCATACGTAATACACACACTCTCTCTGGTCCAACACCCATACGTAATACACACTCTCTCTGTTCCAACAACCATATGCAATACACACACTCTCTCTGGTCCAACACCCATACGTAATACACACACTCTCTCCGTTCCAACACCCCTACGTAATACACACACCTTCTCTGTTCCAACACCCATACGTAATACACACACTCTCTCTGTTCCAACACCCATACGTAATACACACTCTCTCTGTTCCAACACCCATACGTAATACACACACTCTCTCTGTTCCAACAACCATATGCAATACACACACTCTCTCTGTTCCAACAACCATACGTAATACACACACTCTCTCTGTTCCAACACCCATAAGTAATACACACTCTCTCTGTTCCAACAACCATACGTAATACACACACTCTCTCTGTTCCAACACCCATACGTAATACACACTCTCTCTGTTCCAACAACCATACGTAATACACACACTCTCTCTGTTCCAACAACCATATGCAATACACACACTCTCTCTGTTCCAACAACCATACGTAATACACACACTCTCTCTGTTCCAACACCCATACGTAATACACACTCTCTCTGTTCCAACAACCATACGTAATACACACACTCTCTCTGTTCCAACACCCATACGTAATACACACACTCTCTCTGTTCCAACAACCATATGCAATACACACACTCTCTCTGTTCCAACAACCATACGTAATACACACACTCTCTCTGTTCCAACACCCATACGTAATACACACTCTCTCTGTTCCAACATCCATACGTAATACACACACCCTCTCTTTTCCAACACCCATACGTATTACACACACCCTCTCCGTTCCAACACCCATACGTAATACACAAACGCTCTCTGTTACAACACCCATACGTAATACACACACTCTCTCTGTTACAACACCCATACATAATACACACACTCTCTCTGTTCCAACACCCATACGTAATACACACACTCTCTCTGTTCCAACACCCATATGTAATACACACACCCTCTCTGTTCCAACACCCATATGTAATACAAACACCTTCTCTGTTCCAACACCCATACGTATCACACACACTCTCTCTGTTACAACACCCATACATAATACACACACTCTCTCTGTTACAACACCCATACATAATACACACACTCTCTCTGTTCCAACACCCATACGTAATACACACACTCTCTCTGTTCCAACACCCATACGTAATACACACACTCTCTCTGTTCCAACACCCATACGTAATACACACACTCTCTCTGATCCAACAACCATATGCAATACACACACTCTCTCTGTTCCAACAACCATACGTAATACACACACTCTCTCTGTTCCAACACCCATACGTAATACACACTCTCTCTGTTCCAACACCCATACGTAATACACACACTCTCTCTGTTCCAACACCCATACGTAATACACACACCCTCTCCGTTCCAACACCCATACGTAATACACAAACGCTCTCTGTTCCAACACCCATACGTAATACACACACCCTCTCCGTTCCAACACCCATACGTAATACACAAACGCTCTCTGTTCCAACACCCATACGTAATACACACTCCCTCTCTGCTCCAACACCCATACGTAACACTACACACTCTCTCTGTTCCAACACCCATACGTAATACACACACCCTCTATGTTCCAACACCCATACGTCATACACACACCCTCTCTGTTCCAACACCCCTACGTAATACACACACCCGCTCTGTTCCAACAACCATATGTAATACACACACCCTCTCTGTTCCAACACCCATACGTAATACACACACCCTCTCTGTTCCAACACCCCTACGTAATACACACACCCGCTCTGTTCCAACAACCATATGTAATACACACACCCTCTCTGTTCCAACACCCATACGTAATACACACACTCTCTCTGTTCCAACACACATACGTAATACACACACCCTCTCCGTTCCAACACCCATACGTAATACACACACCCTCTCTGTTCCAACAGCCATACGTAATACACACACCCTCTCGGTACCAACACCCATACTTAAGACAAACACCCTCTCTGTTCCAACACCCATACGTAATACACACACCCTCTCTGTTCCAACACCCATACGTAATACACCCACCCTCTCTGTTTCAACATCCATACGTTAGACACACACCCTCTCTGTTCCAACACCCATACGTAATACACACACCCTCTCTTTTCCAACACCCATACGTCATACACACACCCTCTCTGTTCCAACATCCATACGTAATACACACACTCTCTCTGTTCCTACCCTCATACATAATACACACACCCTCTCTGTTCCAACACCCATACGTATTACACACACCCTCTCTGTTCCAACACCCATACGTAATACAAACACCTTCTCTGTTCCAACATCCATACGTAATACACACACCCTCTCTGTTCCAACATCCATACGTAATACACACACCCTCTCTTTTCCAACACCCATACGTATCAAACACACCCTCTCTGTTCCAACAACACATACGTATTACACACATCCTCTCTGCTCCAACACCCATACGTAATACACACACCCTCTCTGTTCCAACACCCATACGTAATACTCACACCCTCTCTGTTCCAACATCCATACGTAATACACATACCCTCTCTTTTCCAACACCCATACGTATCAAACACACCCTCTCTGTTCCAACAACACATACGTATTACACACATCCTCTCTGCTCCAACACCCATACGTAATACACACATCCTCTCTGCTCCAACACCCATACGTAATACTCACACCCTCTCTGCTCCAACACCCATACGTAATACACACACCCTCTCTGTTCCAACACCCAAACGTATCACACACACCCTCTCTGTTCCAACACACATACATAATATACACACCCTCTCTGTTCCAACACCCATACGTAATACACACACTCTCTCTGTTCCAACACCCATACGTAATACACACACCCTCTCTGTTCCAACACCCATACGTAATATACACATCCTCTCTGTTCCAACACCCATACGTAATACACACACTCTCTCTGTTCCAACACCCATACATATTACACACACACCCTTCTGTTCCAACACCCATTTGTAATACAAACACCTTCTCTTTTCCAACACCCATACGTAATACACACACTCTCTGTGTTCCAACACCCATACATAATACACACACTCTCTCTGTTCCAACACCCATACGTAATACACACACTCTCTCTGTTCAAACACCCATACGTAATACACACACCTTCTCTGTTCCAACACCCATACGTAATACACACACCCTCTCTGATCCAACACCCATACGTAATACACACACCCTCTCTGTTCCAACACCCATACGTAATACACCCACCCTCTCTGTTTCAACATCCATATGTTAGACACACACCCTCTCTGTTCCAACACCCATACGTAATACACACACCCTCTCTTTTCCAACACCCATACGTCATACACACACCCTCTCTGTTCCAACATCCATACGTAAAACACACACCCTCTCTGTTCCAACACCCATACGTAATAAACACACTCTCTCTGTTCCTACCCTCATACATAATACACATACCCTCTCTGTTCCAACACCCATACGTATTACACACACCCTCTCTGTTCCAACACCCATACGTAATACAAACACCTTCTCTGTTCCAACATCCATACGTAATACACACACCCTCTCTTTTCCAACACCCATACGTATCAAACACACCCTCTCTGTTCCAACAACACATACGTATTACACACATCCTCTCTGCTCCAACACCCATACGTAATACACACACCCTCTCTGTTCCAACACCCATACGTAATACTCACACCCTCTCTGTTCCAACATCCATACGTAATACACACACCCTCTGTTCCAACATCCATACGTAATACACACTCCCTCTCTGTTCCAACACCCAAACTTATCACACACACCCTCTCTGTTCCAACACACATACATAATACACACACCCTCTCTGTTCCAACACCCATACGTAATACACACACTCTCTCTGTTCCAACACCCATACGTAATACACACACCCTCTCTGTTCCAACACCCATACGTAATATACACACCCTCTCTGTTCCAACACCCAAATGTATCACACACACCCTCTCTGTTCCAACACACATACATAACATACACACCCTCTCTGTTCCAACACCCATACGTAATACACACACTCTCTCTGTTCCAACACCCATACGTAATACACACACCCTCTCTGTTCCAACACCCATATGTAATATACACACCCTCTCTGTTCCAACACCCATACGTAATACACACACTCTCTCTGTTCCAACACCCATACGTATTACACACACACCCTTCTGTTCCAACACCCATTTGTAATACAAACACCTTCTCTGTTCCAACACCCATACGTAATACACACATCCTCTCTGTTCCAACACCCATACGTAATATAAACACCTTCTCTCATCCAACACGCATACGTAAACACACACCCTCTCTGTTCCAACACCCATACGTAATACACACACCCTCTCTGTTCCAAAACCCATACGTAATACACACACTCTCTGTGTTCCAACACCCATACATAATACACACACTCTCTCTGTTCCAACACCCATACGTAATACACACACTCTCTCTGTTCCAACACCCATACGTAATACACACACCTTCTCTGTTCCAACACCCATACGTAATACACACACCCTCTCTGATCCAACACCAATACGTAATACACACACCCTCTCTGTTCCAACACCCATACGTAATACACCCACCCTCTCTGTTTCAACATCCATACGTTAGACACACACCCTCTCTGTTCCAACACCCATACGTAATACACACACCCTCTCTTTTCCAACACCCATACGTCATACACATACCCTCTCTGTTCCAACATCCATACGTAAAACACACACCCTCTCTGTTCCAACACCCATACATAATACACACACCCTCTCTTTTCCAACACCCATACGTCATACACATACCCTCTCTGTTCCAACATCCATACATAATACACACACCCTCTCTGTTCCAACACCCATACGTATTACACACACCCTCTCTGTTCCAACACCCATACGTAATACAAACACCTTCTCTGTTCCAACATCCATACGTAATACACACACCCTCTCTTTTCCAACACCCATACGTATCAAACACAACCTCTCTGTTCCAACAACACATACGTATTACACACATCCTCTCTGCTCCAACACCCATACGTAATACACACACCCTCTCTGTTCCAACACCCATACGTAATACTCACACCCTCTGTTCCAACATCCATACGTAATACACACACCCTCTCTGTTCCAACACCCAAACGTATCACACACACCCTCTCTGTTCCAACATCCATACGTAATACACACACCCTCTGTTCCAACATCCATACGTAATACACACACCCTCTCTGTTCCAACACCCAAACGTATCACACACACCCTCTCTGTTCCAACACACATCCATAATATACACTCCCTCTCTGTTCCAACACCCATACGTAATACACACACTCTCTCTGTTCCAACACCCATACGTAATACACACACCCTCTCTGTTCCAACACCCATACGTAATATACACACCCTCTCTGTTCCAACACCCATACGTAATACACACACTCTCTCTGTTCCAACACCCATACGTATTACACACACACCCTTCTGTTCCAACACCCATTTGTAATACAAACACCTTCTCTGTTCCAACACCCATACATAATACACACACTCTCTCTGTTCCAACACCCATACGTAATACACACATCCTCTCTGTTCCAACACCCATACGTAATATAAACACCTTCTCTCATCCAACACGCATACGTAAACACACACCCTCTCTGTTCCAACACCCATATGTGATACACACACGCTCTCTGTTCCAACACCCATACGTAATACACACACTCTCTCTGTTCCAACACCCTTACATAATACACACACCCTCTCTGTTCCAACACCCATACGTAGTACACACACCCTCTCTGTTCCAACACCCATACGTAATACACACACCCTCTCTGTTCCAACACCCATACGTAATACACACACTCTCTCTGTTCCAACACCCATATGTAATACACACACACCTTTCTGTTCCAACACCCATATGTAATACACACACCTTCTCTGTTCCAACACCCATACGTAAGACACACACCCTCTCTGTTCCAACACCCATACGTAATACACACACACCTTTCTGTTCCAACACCCATATGTAATACACACACCCTCTCTGTTCCAACACCCATAAGTAATACACACACCTTCTCTGTTCCAACACCCATACGTAAGACACACACCCTCTCTGTTCCAAAACCCATACGTAATACACACACCCTCTCTGTTCCAACACCCATTTGTAATACACACACCCTCTCTGTTCCAACACCCATACGTAATACACACACCCTCTCTGTTCCAAAACCCATATGTAATACACACACTCTCTGTGTTCCAACACCCATACATAATACACACACTCTCTCTGTTCCAACACCCATACGTAATACACACACTCTCTCTGTTCCAACACCCATACGTAATACACACACCTTCTCTGTTCCAACACCCATACGTAATACACACACCCTCTCTGATCCAACACCCATACGTATTACACACACACTCTCTCTGCACCAACACCCATACGTAATACACACACTCTCTCTGTTCCAACACCCATACGTAATACACACACTCTCTCTGTTCCAACACCCATACGTAATACACACACTCTCTCTGTTCCAACACCCATACGTAATACACACACCCTCTCTGTTCCAACACCCATACGTAATATACACACCCTCTCTGTTCCAACACCCATATGTAATATACACACCCTCTCTGTTCCAACACCCATACGTAATACACACACTCTCTCTGTTCCAACACCCATACGTATTACACACACACCCTTCTGTTCCAACACCCATTTGTAATACAAACACCTTCTCTGTTCCAACACCCATACGTAATACACACATCCTCTCTGTTCCAACACCCATACGTAATATAAACACCTTCTCTCATCCAACACGCATACGTAAACACACACCCTCTCTGTTCCAACACCCATACGTAATACACACACCCTCTCTGTTCCAAAACCCATACGTAATACACACACTCTCTGTGTTCCAACACCCATACATAATACACACACTCTCTCTGTTCCAACACCCATACGTAATACACACACTCTCTCTGTTCCAACACCCATACGTAATACACACACCTTCTCTGTTCCAACACCCATACGTAATACACACACCCTCTCTGATCCAACACCAATACGTAATACACACACCCTCTCTGTTCCAACACCCATACGTAATACACCCACCCTCTCTGTTTCAACATCCATACGTTAGACACACACCCTCTCTGTTCCAACACCCATACGTAATACACACACCCTCTCTTTTCCAACACCCATACGTCATACACACACCCTCTCTGTTCCAACATCCATACGTAAAACACACACCCTCTCTGTTCCAACACCCATACGTAATAAACACACTCTCTCTGTTCCTACCCTCATACATAATACACACACCCTCTCTGTTCCAACACCCATACGTATTACACACACCCTCTCTGTTCCAACACCCATACGTAATACAAACACCTTCTCTGTTCCAACATCCATACGTAATACACACACCCTCTCTTTTCCAACACCCATACGTATCAAACACACCCTCTCTGTTCCAACAACACATACGTATTACACACATACTCTCTGCTCCAACACCCATACGTAATACACACACCCTCTCTGTTCCAACACCCATACGTAATACTCACACCCTCTCTGTTCCAACATCCATACGTAATACACACACCCTCTGTTCCAACATCCATACGTAATACACACACCCTCTCTGTTCCAACACCCAAACGTATCACACACACCCTCTCTGTTCCAACACACATACATAATATACACTCCCTCTCTGTTCCAACACCCATACGTAATACACACACTCTCTCTGTTCCAACACCCATACGTAATACACACACCCTCTCTGTTCCAACACCCATACGTAATATACACACCCTCTCTGTTCCAACACCCATACGTAATACACACACTCTCTCTGTTCCAACACCCATACGTATTACACACACACCCTTCTGTTCCAACACCCATTTGTAATACAAACACCTTCTCAGTTCCAACACCCATACATAATACACACACTCTCTCTGTTCCAACACCCATACGTAATACACACATCCTCTCTGTTCCAACACCCATACGTAATATAAACACCTTCTCTCATCCAACACGCATACGTAAACACACACCCTCTCTGTTCCAACACCCATATGTGATACACACACGCTCTCTGTTCCAACACCCATACGTAATACACACACTCTCTCTGTTCCAACACCCTTACATAATACACACACCCTCTCTGTTCCAACACCCATACGTAGTACACACACCCTCTCTGTTCCAACACCCATACGTAATACACACACCCTCTCTGTTCCAACACCCATACGTAATACACACACTCTCTCTGTTCCAACACCCATATGTAATACACACACACCTTTCTGTTCCAACACCCATATGTAATACACACACCCTCTCTGTTCCAACACCCATACGTAATACACACACCTTCTCTGTTCCAACACCCATACGTAAGACACACACCCTCTCTGTTCCAACACCCATACGTAATACACACACACCTTTCTGTTCCAACACCCATATGTAATACACACACCCTCTCTGTTCCAACACCCATAAGTAATACACACACCTTCTCTGTTCCAACACCCATACGTAAGACACACACCCTCTCTGTTCCAAAACCCATACGTAATACACACACCCTCTCTGTTCCAACACCCATTTGTAATACACACACCCTCTCTGTTCCAACACCCATACATAATACACACACCCTCTCTGTTCCAAAACCCATATGTAATACACACACTCTCTGTGTTCCAACACCCATACATAATACACACACTCTCTCTGTTCCAACACCCATACGTAATACACACACTCTCTCTGTTCCAACACCCATACGTAATACACACACCTTCTCTGTTCCAACACCCATACGTAATACACACACCCTCTCTGATCCAACACCCATACGTATTACACACACACTCTCTCTGCACCAACACCCATACGTAATACACACACTCTCTCTGTTCCAACACCCATACGTAATACACACACTCTCTCTGTTCCAACACCCATACGTAATACACACACTCTCTCTGTTCCAACACCCATACGTAATACACACACCCTCTCTGTTCCAACACCCATACGTAATATACACACCCTCTCTGTTCCAACACCCATACGTAATACACACACTCTCTCTGTTCCAACACCCATACGTATTACACACACACCTTTCTGTTCCAACACCCATATGTAATACAAACACCTTCTCTGTTCCAACAACCATACGTAATACACACACTCTCTCTGTTCCAACACCCATACGTAATACACACTCTCTCTGTTCAAACACCCATACGTAATACACACACTCTCTCTGTTCCAACACCCATACGTAATACACACACTCTCTCTGTTCCAACAACCATATGCAATACACACACTCTCTCTGTTCCAACAACCATACGTAATACACACACTCTCTCTGTTCCAACACCCATACGTAATACACACTCTCTCTGTTCCAACACCCATACGTAATACACACACTCTCTCTGTTCCAACACCCATACGTAATACACACACTCTCTCTGTTCCAACACCCCTACGTAATACACACACCTTCTCTGTTCCAATACCCATACGTAATACACACACCCTTTCTGTTCCAACACCCATACGTAATACACACACTCTCTCTGTTCCAACAACCATATGCAATACACACACTCTCTCTGTTACAACACCCATACGTAATACACACACCCTCTCTGCTCCAACACCCATACGTAATACACACACCCTCTCTGTTTCAACACCCATACGTAATACACACACCCTCTCTGTTCCAACATCCATACGTAATACACACACCCTCTCTGTTCCAACACCCATACGTATCACACACACCCTCTCTTTTCCAACACCCATACGTATTACACACACCCTCTCCGTTCCAACACCCATACGTAATACACAAACGCTCTCTGTTCCAACTCCCATACGTAATACACAAACGCTCTCTGTTCCAACACCCATACGTAATACACACACCCTCTCTGTTCCAACACCCATACATAATACAAACACCGTCTCTGTTCCAACACCCATACGTAATACACACACCCTCTCTGTTCCAACACCCCTACGTAATACACACACCCGCTCTGTTCCAACAACCATATGTAATACACACACCCTCTCTGTTCCAACACCCATACGTATTACACACACCCACTTCTGTTCCAACACCCATATTTAATACAAACACCTTCTCTGTTCCAACACCCATAAGTAATACACAAACCCTCTCTGCTCCAACACCCATACGTAATACACACACCCTCTCTGTTCCAACACCCATACGTAATACACAGACCCTCTCTGTTCCAACACCCATACGTAATATACACACCCTCTCTCTTCCAACACCCATACGTAATACACACACTCACTCTGTTCCAACACCCATACGTAATACACACACCCTCTCTGTTCCAACACCCATACGTAATACACACACTCTCTCTGTTCCAACAACCATATGCAATACACACACTCTCTCTGTTCCAACAACCATACGTAATACACACACTCTCTCTGTTCCAACACCCATACGTAATACACACTCTCTCTGTTCCAACACCCATACGTAATACACACACTCTCTCTGTTCCAACACCCATACGTAATACACACACTCTCTCTGTTCCAACACCCCTACGTAATACACACACCTTCTCTGTTCCAATACCCATACGTAATACACACACCCTTTCTGTTCCAACACCCATACGTAATACACACACTCTCTCTGTTCCAACAACCATATGCAATACACACACTCTCTCTGTTACAACACCCATACGTAATACACACACCCTCTCTGCTCCAACACCCATACGTAATACACACACCCTCTCTGTTTCAACACCCATACGTAATACACACACCCTCTCTGTTCCAACATCCATACGTAATACACACACCCTCTCTGTTCCAACACCCATACGTATCACACACACCCTCTCTTTTCCAACACCCATACGTATTACACACACCCTCTCCGTTCCAACACCCATACGTAATACACAAACGCTCTCTGTTCCAACTCCCATACGTAATACACAAACGCTCTCTGTTCCAACACCCATACGTAATACACACACCCTCTCTGTTCCAACACCCATACATAATACAAACACCGTCTCTGTTCCAACACCCATACGTAATACACACACCCTCTCTGTTCCAACACCCCTACGTAATACACACACCCGCTCTGTTCCAACAACCATATGTAATACACACACCCTCTCTGTTCCAACACCCATACGTATTACACACACCCACTTCTGTTCCAACACCCATATTTAATACAAACACCTTCTCTGTTCCAACACCCATAAGTAATACACAAACCCTCTCTGCTCCAACACCCATACGTAATACACACACCCTCTCTGTTCCAACACCCATACGTAATACACAGACCCTCTCTGTTCCAACACCCATACGTAATATACACACCCTCTCTCTTCCAACACCCATACGTAATACACACACTCACTCTGTTCCAACACCCATACGTAATACACACACCCTCTCTGTTCCAACACCCATACGTAATATACACACCCTCTCTGTTCCAACACC
This sequence comes from Coregonus lavaretus, assembly GCF_964263955.1. Classification (NCBI taxonomy): domain Eukaryota; kingdom Metazoa; phylum Chordata; class Actinopteri; order Salmoniformes; family Salmonidae; genus Coregonus; species Coregonus lavaretus. Next base: position 13,666 of record NW_028166634.1, read on the forward strand.
CATACGTAATACACACACTCTCTCTGTTCCAACACCCATACGTATTACACACACACCCTTCTGTTCCAACACCCATATGTAATACAAACACCTTCTCTGTTCCAACACCCATACATAATACACACACTCTCTCTGTTCCAACACCCATACGTAATACACACATCCTCTCTGTTCCAACACCCATACGTAATACACACACCTTCTCTGTTCCAACACCCATAAGTAATACACACACCCTCTCTGATCCAACACCCATACGTATTACACACACACTCTCTCTGCACCAACACCCATACGTAATACACACACTCTCTCTGTTCCAACACCCATACGTAATACACACACTCTCTCTGATCCAACACCCATACGTATTACACACACACTCTCTCTGCACCAACACCCATACGTAATACACACACTCTCTCTGTTCCAACACCCATACGTAATACACACACTCTCTCTGTTCCAACACCCATACGTAATACACACACTCTCTCTGTTCCAACACCCATACGTAATACACACACCCTCTCTGTTCCAACACCCATACGTAATATACACACCCTCTCTGTTCCAACACCCATACGTAATACACACACTCTCTCTGTTCCAACACCCATACGTATTACACACACACCTTTCTGTTCCAACACCCATATGTAATACAAACACCTTCTCTGTTCCAACAACCATACGTAATACACACACTCTCTCTGTTCCAACACCCATACGTAATACACACTCTCTCTGTTCAAACACCCATACGTAATACACACACTCTCTCTGTTCCAACACCCATACGTAATACACACACTCTCTCTTTTCCAACAACCATATGCAATACACACACTCTCTCTGTTCCAACAACCATACGTAATACACACACTCTCTCTGTTCCAACACCCATACGTAATACACACTCTCTCTGTTCCAACACCCATACGTAATACACACACTCTCTCTGTTCCAACACCCATACGTAATACACACACTCTCTCTGTTCCAACACCCCTACGTAATACACACACCTTCTCTGTTCCAATACCCATACGTAATACACACACCCTTTCTGTTCCAACACCCATACGTAATACACACACTCTCTCTGTTCCAACAACCATATGCAATACACACACTCTCTCTGTTACAACACCCATACGTAATACACACACCCTCTCTGCTCCAACACCCATACGTAATACACACACCCTCTCTGTTTCAACACCCATACGTAATACACACACCCTCTCTGTTCCAACATCCATACGTAATACACACACCCTCTCTGTTCCAACACCCATACGTATCACACACACCCTCTCTTTTCCAACACCCATACGTATTACACACACCCTCTCCGTTCCAACACCCATACGTAATACACAAACGCTCTCTGTTCCAACACCCATACGTAATACACACTCCCTCTCTGCTCCAACACCCATACGTAACACTACACACTCTCTCTGTTCCAACACCCATACGTAATACACACACCCTCTCTGTTCCAACACCCATACATAATACAAACACCGTCTCTGTTCCAACACCCATACGTAATACACACACCCTCTCTGTTCCAACACCCCTACGTAATACACACACCCGCTCTGTTCCAACAACCATATGTAATACACACACCCTCTCTGTTCCAACACCCATACGTATTACACACACCCACTTCTGTTCCAACACCCATATTTAATACAAACACCTTCTCTGTTCCAACACCCATAAGTAATACACAAACCCTCTCTGCTCCAACACCCATACGTAATACACACACCCTCTCTGTTCCAACACCCATACGTAATACACAGACCCTCTCTGTTCCAACACCCATATGTAATACACACACCCTCTCTGTTCCAACATCCATACGTAATACACACTCTCTCTGTTCCAACACCCATACGTAATATACACACCCTCTCTCTTCCAACACCCATACGTAATACACACACTCACTCTGTTCCAACACCCATACGTAATACACACACCCTCTCTGTTCCAACACCCATACGTAATATACACACCCTCTCTGTTCCAACACCCATACGTAATACACACACTCTCTCTGTTCCAACACCCATACGTATTACACACACACCCTTCTGTTCCAACACCCATATGTAATACAAACACCTTCTCTGTTCCAACACCCATACATAATACACACACTCTCTCTGTTCCAACACCCATACGTAATACACACATCCTCTCTGTTCCAACACCCATACGTAATACACACACCTTCTCTGTTCCAACACCCATACGTAATACACACACCCTCTCTGATCCAACACCCATACGTATTACACACACACTCTCTCTGCACCAACACCCATACGTAATACACACACTCTCTCTGTTCCAACACCCATACGTAATACACACACTCTCTCTGTTACAACACCCATACGTAATACACACACTCTCTCTGTTCCAACACCCATACGTATTACACACACACCCTTCTGTTCCAACACCCATATGTAATACAAACACCTTCTCTCTTCCAACAACCATACGTAATACACACACTCTCTCTGTTCCAACACCCATACGTAATACACACTCTCTCTGTTCCAACACCCATACGTAATACACACACTCTCTCTGTTCCAACACCCATACGTAATACACACACTCTCTCTGTTCCAACAACCATATGCAATACACACACTCTCTCTGTTCCAACAACCATACGTAATACACACACTCTCTCTGTTCCAACACCCATACGTAATACACACTCTCTCTGTTCCAACACCCATACGTATTACACACACTCTCTCGTTTCCAACACCCATACGTAATACACACTCTCTCTGTTCCAACACCCATACGTAATACACACACTCTCTCTGTTCCAACAACCATATGCAATACACACACTCTCTCTGTTACAACACCCATACGTAATACACACACCCTCTCTGCTCCAACACCCATACGTAATACACACACCCTCTCTGTTTCAACACCCATACGTAATACACACACCCTCTCTGTTCCAACATCCCTACGTAATACACACACCCTCTCTGTTCCAACACCCATACGTATCACACACACCCTCTCTTTTCCAACACCCATACGTATTACACACACCCTCTCCGTTCCAACACCCATACGTAATAAATTAAACGCTCTCTGTTCCAACACCCATACATAATACACACTCTCTCTGTTCCAACACCCATACGTAATACACACTCTCTCTGTTCCAACACCCATACGTAATACACACACTCTCTCTGTTCCAACAACCATATGCAATACACACACTCTCTCTGTTACAACACCCATACGTAATACACACACCCTCTCTGCTCCAACACCCATACGTAATACACACACCCTCTCTGTTCCAACACCCCTACGTAATACACACACCCGCTCTGTTCCAACAACCATATGTAATACACACACCCTCTCTGTTCCAACACCCATACGTATTACACACATCCACTTCTGTTCCAACACCCATATTTAATACAAACACCTTCTCTGTTCCACCCCCCATAAGTAATACACACACCCTCTCTGTTCCAACACCCATACGTAAGACACACACCCTCTCTGTTCCAACAACCATATGTAATACACACACCCTCTCTGTTCCAACACCCATACGTAATACACACACCCTTTCTGTTCCAACACCCATACGTAATACAAACACTCTCTCTGTTCCAACACCCATACGTATTACACACACCCCCTTCTGTTCCAACACCCATATTTAATACAAACACCTTCTCTGTTCCAACACCCATAAGTAATACACAAACCCTCTCTGCTCCAACACCCATACGTAATACACACATCCTCTCTGTTCCAACACCCATACGTAATACACACACCTTCTCTGTTCCAACACCCATACGTAATACACACACCCTCTCTGATCCAACACCCATACGTATTACACACACACTCTCTCTGCACCAACACCCATACGTAATACACACACTCTCTCTGTTCCAACACCCATACGTAATACACACACTCTCTCTGTTACAACACCCATACGTAATACACACACTCTCTCTGTTCCAACACCCATACGTATTACACACACCCACTTCTGTTCCAACACCCATATTTAATACAAACACCTTCTCTGTTCCAACACCCATAAGTAATACACACACCCTCTCTGTTCCAACACCCATACGTAAGACACACACCCTCTCTGTTCCAACAACCATATGTAATACACACACCCTCTCTGTTCCAACACCCATACGTAATACACACACCCTTTCTGTTGCAACACCCATACGTAATACAAACACTCTCTCTGTTCCAACACCCATACGTATTACACACACCCCCTTCTGTTCCAACACCCATATTTAATACAAACACCTTCTCTGTTCCAACACCCATAAGTAATACACAAACCCTCTCTGCTCCAACACCCATACGTAATACACACATCCTCTCTGTTCCAACACCCATACGTAATACACACACCTTCTCTGTTCCAACACCCATACGTAATACACACACCCTCTCTGATCCAACACCCATACGTATTACACACACACTCTCTCTGCACCAACACCCATACGTAATACACACACTCTCTCTGTTCCAACACCCATACGTAATACACACACTCTCTCTGTTACAACACCCATACGTAATACACACACTCTCTCTGTTCCAACACCCATACGTATTACACACACACCCTTCTGTTCCAACACCCATATGTAATACAAACACCTTCTCTCTTCCAACAACCATACGTAATACACACACTCTCTCTGTTCCAACACCCATACGTAATACACACACTCTCTCTGTTCCAACACCCCTACGTAATACACACACCTTCTCTGTTCCAATACCCATACGTAATACACACACCCTTTCTGTTCCAACACCCATAGGTAATACACACACTCTCTCTGTTCCAACAACCATATGCAATACACACACTCTCTCTGTTACAACACCCATACGTAATACACACACCCTCTCTGCTCCAACACCCATACGTAATACACACACCCTCTCTGTTTCAACACCCATACGTAATACACACACCCTCTCTGTTCCAACATCCATACGTAATACACACACCCTCTCTGTTCCAACACCCATACGTATCACACACACCCTCTCTTTTCCAACACCCATACGTATTACACACACCCTCTCTGTTCCAACACCCATACGTAATAAATTAAACGCTCTCTGTTCCAACACCCATACATAATACACACACCCTCTCTGTTCCAACACCCCAACGTAATACACACACCCGCTCTGTTCCAACAACCATATGTAATACACACACCCTCTCTGTTCCAACACCCATACGTAAGACACACACCCTCTCTGTTCCAACAACCATATGTAATACACACACCCTCTCTGTTCTAACACCCATACGTAATACACACACTCTCTCTGTTCCAACACCCATACGTATTACACACACCCCCTTCTGTTCCAACACCCATATTTAATACAAACACCTTCTCTGTTCCAACACCCATACGTAATACACACACCCTCTCTGTTCCAACATCCATACGTAATACACACTCTCTCTGTTCCAACACCCATACGTAATACACACACCTTCTCTGCTCCAACACCCATACGTAATACACACACCCTCTCTGTTCCAACACCCATACGTAATACACAGACCCTCTCTGTTCCAACACCCATACGTAATACACACACCCTCTCTGTTCCAACATCCATACGTAATACACACTCTCTCTGTTCCAACAACCATACGTAATACACACACTCTCTCTGTTCCAACACCCATACGTAATACACACACCTTCTCTGTTCCAATACCCATACGTAATACACACACCCTCTCTGCTCCAACAACCATACGTAATACACACACCCTTTCTGTTCCAACACCCATACGTAATACACACACTCTCTCTGTTACAACACCCATATGTAATACACACACCCTCTCTTTTCCAACACCCATACGTAATACACACACCCTCTCTTTTCCAACACCCATACGTATCACACAAACCCTCTCTGTTCCAACACCCATACATATTACACACACCCTCTCTGTTCCAACACCCATACGTAATACACGCACCCTCTCTGCTCCAACACCCATACGTAACACTACACACCCTCTCTGTTCCAACACCCATACATAATACAAACACCGTCTCTGTTCCAACACCCATACGTAATACACACACCCTCTCTGTTCCAACACCCCTACGTAATACACACACCCGCTCTGTTCCAACAACCATATGTAATACACACACCCTCTCTGTTCCAACACCCATACGTAATACACACACCCTTTCTGTTCCAACACCCATACGTAATACACACACTCTATCTGTTCCAACACCCATACGTATTACACACACCCCCTTCTGTTCCAACACCCATATTTAATACAAACACCTTCTCTGTTCCAACACCCATAAGTAATACACACACCCTCTCTGTTCCAACACCCATACGTAAGACACACACCCTCTCTGTTCCAACACCCATACGTAATACACACACCCTCTCTGTTCCAACATCCATACGTAATACACATACCCTCTGTTCCAACATCCATACGTTAGACACACACCCTCTCTGTTCCAACACCCATACGTAATACACACACCCTCTCTTTTCCAACACCCATACGTCATACACACACCCTCTCTGTTCCAACATCCATACGTAAAACACACACCCTCTCTGTTCCAACACCCATACGTAATACACACACTCTCTCTGTTCCTACCCTCATACATAATACACACACCCTCTCTGTTCCAACACCCATACGTATTACACACACCCTCTCTGTTCCAACATCCATACGTAATACACACACCCTCTCTTTTCCAACACCCATACGTATCACACACACCCTCTCTGTTCCAACAACACATACGTATTACACACATCCTCTCTGCTCCAACACCCATACGTAATACACACACCCTCTCTGTTCAAACACCCATACGTAATACACACACCCTCTCTGTTCCAACATCCATACGTAATACACACACCTTCTGTTCCAACATCCATACGTAATACACACACCCTCTCTGTTCCAACACCCAAACGTATCACACACACCCTCTCTGCTCCAACACCCATACGTAATACACACACCCTCTCTGTTCCAACACCCATACGTAATACACACACCCACTCTGTTCCAACATCCATACGTAATATACACACCTTCTGTTCCAACATCCATACGTAATACACACACCCTCTCTGTTCCAACACCCAAACGTATCACACACACCCTCTCTGTTCCAACACCCATACGTAATATACACACCCTCTCTGTTCCAACACCCATACGTAATACACACACTCTCTCTGTTCCAACACCCATACGTAATACACACATCCTCTCTGTTCCAACACCCTACGTAATATAAACACCTTCTCTCATCCAACACCCATACGTAAACACACACCCTCTCTGTTCCAACACCCATATGTAATACACACACACTCTCTGTTCCAACACCCATACGTAATACACACACTCTCTCTGTTCCAACACCCATACATAATACACACACCCTCTCTGTTCCAACACCCATACGTAGTACACACACCCTCTCTGTTCCAACACCCATACGTAATACACACACCCTCTCTGTTCCAACACCCATACGTAATACACACACTCTCTCTGTTCCAACACCCATACGTATTACACACACACCTTTCTGTTCCAACACCCATATGTAATACACAAACCCTCTCTGTTCCAACACCCATACGTAATACACACACTCTCTCTGTTCCAACACCCATACGTAATACACACACCTTCTCTGTTCCAACACCCATACGTAAGACACACACCCTCTCTGTTCCAAAACCCATACGTAATACACACACCCTCTCTGTTCCAACACCCATTCGTAATACACACACCCTCTCTGTTCCAACACCCATACGTAATACACACACCCTCTCTGTTCCAACACCCATACGTAATACACACACTCTCTCTGTTCCAACACCCATACGTAATACACACACCTTCTCTGTTCCAACACCCATACGTAATACACACACCCTCTCTGATCCAACACCCATACGTATTACACACACACTCTCTCTGCTCCAACACCCATACGTAATACACACACTCTCTCTGTTCCAACACCCATACGTAATACACACACTCTCTCTGTTACAACACCCATACGTAATACACACACTCTCTCTGTTCCAACACCCATACGTAATACACACACCCTCTCTGTTCCAACAGCCATACGTAATATACACACCCTCTCTGTTCCAACACCCATACGTAATACACACACTCTCTCTGTTCCAACACACATACGTATTACACACACACCCTTCTGTTCCAACACCCATATGTAATACAAACACCTTCTCTGTTCCAACACCCATACGTAATACACACACTCTCTCTGTTCCAACACCCATACGTAATACACACATCCTCTCTGTTCCAACACCCATACGTAATATAAACACCTTCTCTCATCCAACACCCATACGTAAACACACACCCTCTCTGTTCCAACACCCATATGTAATACACACACGCTCTCTGTTCCAACACCCATACGTAATACACACACTCTCTCTGTTCCAACACCCATACATAATACACACACTCTCTCTGTTCCAACACCCATACGTAGTACACACACCCTCTCTGTTCCAACACCCATACGTAATACACACACTCTCTCTGTTCCAACACCCATACGTATTACATACACACCTTCTCTCATCCAACACCCATACGTAATACACACAACCTCTCTGTTCCAACACCCATACATAATACACACACCTTCTCTGTTCCAACACCCATACGTAAGACACACACCCTCTCTGTTCCAAAACCCATACGTAATACACACACCCTCTCTGTTCCAACACCCATTCGTAATACATACACCCTCTCTGTTCCAACACCCATACGTAATACACACACCCTCTCTGTTCCAAAACCCATATGTAATACACACACTCTCTCTGTTCCAACACCCATACAAAATACACACACTCTCTCTGTTCCAACACCCATACGTAATACACACACTCTCTCTGTTCCAACACCCATACGTAATACACACACCCTCTCTGTTCCAACACCCATACGTATTACACACACACTCTCTCTCCTCCAACACCCATACGTAATACACTAACTCTCTCTGTTCCAACACCCATACGTAATACACACACTCTCTCTGTTACAACACCCATACGTAATACACACACTCTCTCTGTTCCAACACCCATACGTAATACACACACCCTCTCTGTTCCAACACCCATACGTAATACACACACTCTCTCTGTTCCAACACCCATACGTATTACACACACACCCTTCTGTTCCAACACCCATATGTAATACAAACACCTTCTCTGTTCCAACACCCATACGTAATACACACATCCTCTCTGTTCCAACACCCATACGTAATATACACACCTTCTCTGTTCCAACACCCATACACAATACACACACCCTCTCTGTTCCAACACCCATACATAATACACACACCCTCTCTGTTCCAACACCCATACACAATACACACACCCTCTCTGTTCCAACACCCATACACAATACACACACCCTCTCTGTTCCAACACCCATACATAATACACACACCCTCTCTGTTCCAACACCCATACGTAATACACACACTCTCTCTGTTCCAACACCCATACGTATTACACACACCCCTTTCTGTTCCAACACCCATATGTTATACAAACACCTTCTCTGTTCCAACACCCATACGTAATACACACACCCTCTGTTCCAACATCCATACGTAATACACACACCCTCTCTGTTCCAACACCCATACGTAATAAACACACCCTCTCTGTTCCAACACCCATACGTAATACACACACTCACTCTGTTCCAACACCCATACGTAATACACACACTCTCTCTGTTCCAACACCCATACATAATACACACACTCTCTCTGTTCCAACACCCATACGTAGTACACACACCCTCTCTGTTCCAACACCCATACGTAATACACACACTCTCTCTGTTCCAACACCCATACGTATTACATACACACCTTCTCTCATCCAACACCCATACGTAATACACACAACCTCTCTGTTCCAACACCCATACATAATACACACACCTTCTCTGTTCCAACACCCATACGTAAGACACACACCCTCTCTGTTCCAAAACCCATACGTAATACACACACCCTCTCTGTTCCAACACCCATTCGTAATACATACACCCTCTCTGTTCCAACACCCATACGTAATACACACACCCTCTCTGTTCCAAAACCCATACGTAATACACACACTCTCTCTGTTCCAACACCCATACAAAATACACACACTCTCTCTGTTCCAACACCCATACGTAATACACACACTCTCTCTGTTCCAACACCCATACGTAATACACACACCCTCTCTGTTCCAACACCCATACGTATTACACACACACTCTCTCTCCTCCAACACCCATACGTAATACACTAACTCTCTCTGTTCCAACACCCATACGTAATACACACACTCTCTCTGTTACAACACCCATACGTAATACACACACTCTCTCTGTTCCAACACCCATACGTAATACACACACCCTCTCTGTTCCAACACCCATACGTAATACACACACTCTCTCTGTTCCAACACCCATACGTATTACACACACACCCTTCTGTTCCAACACCCATATGTAATACAAACACCTTCTCTGTTCCAACACCCATACGTAATACACACATCCTCTCTGTTCCAACACCCATACGTAATATACACACCTTCTCTGTTCCAACACCCATACACAATACACACACCCTCTCTGTTCCAACACCCATACATAATACACACACCCTCTCTGTTCCAACACCCATACACAATACACACACCCTCTCTGTTCCAACACCCATACACAATACACACACCCTCTCTGTTCCAACACCCATACATAATACACACACCCTCTCTGTTCCAACACCCATACGTAATACACACACTCTCTCTGTTCCAACACCCATACGTATTACACACACCCCTTTCTGTTCCAACACCCATATGTTATACAAACACCTTCTCTGTTCCAACACCCATACGTAATACACACACCCTCTGTTCCAACATCCATACGTAATACACACACCCTCTCTGTTCCAACACCCATACGTAATACACACACCCTCTCTGTTCCAACACCCATACGTAATACACACACTCACTCTGTTCCAACATCCATACGTAATACACACACCCTCTCTGTTCCAACACCCATACGTAACACACACACCCTCTCTGTTCCAACACCCATACGTAATACACACACTCACTCTGTTCCAACATCCATACGTAATACACACACCCTCTCTGTTCCAACACCCATACGTAACACACACACCCTCTCTGTTCCAACACCCATACATAATACACACACCCTCTCTGTTCCAACACCCATACGTATTACACACACCCTCTCTGTTCCAACACCCATACGTAACACACACACCCTCTCTGTTCCAACACCCATACGTAATACACACACTCTCTCTGTTCCAACACCTATACATAATACACACACCCTCTCTGTTCCAACACCCATACGTATTACACACACCCTCTCTGTTCCAACACCCATACGTATTACACACACCCTCTCTGTTCCAACACCCATATGTATTACACACACCCTCTCTGTTCCAACACCCATACGTATTACACACACCCTCTCTGTTCCAACACCCATACGTAACACACACACCCTCTCTGTTCCAACACCCATACGTAATACACACACTCTCTCTGTTCCAACACCTATACATAATACACACACCCTCTCTGTTCCAACACCCATACGTATTACACACACCCTCTCTGTTCCAACACCCATACGTATTACACACACCCTCTCTGTTCCAACACCTATACATAATACACACACCCTCTCTGTTCCAACACCCATACGTATTACACACACCCTCTCTGTTCCAACACCCATATGTATTACACACACCCTCTCTGTTCCAACACCCATATGTAATACACACACCCTCTCTGTTCCAACACCCATACATAATACACACACAGTCTCTGTTCCAACACCCATACGTAATACACACACCCTCTCTGTTCCAACACCCGTACGTAATACAAACATTAGCACGTTTGAAGCTGCAGTACTACAAGGCACGCATGCACATTTACTCAAACGTACACACAGAACACAAACACACACACACACACTACATTAGCTCTGTTTAAACAACTTCTTCCTGCCCACGGTCTGCTCTGAAGCCCTCTCTGTGTGATGTGTCAGTGGAGCCACGCAGGCACACCAGGAACCTCTCAGCGTTTGGTTTGGGTTCCAGAGGGATTAAGACTCTGAGACCCCAGATTCCTGCCCGTAGTATGCACTCTGCTCCACACACCAGGCCCTGTGCCTAGTATCCACACTGTAGACGCATGCAGGTATGCGCAGATATACTCACGCACATACACATAGACTATTGTTGGAGGCTTTGAGTCCTAGCCACTGCCTTTCATGGACTGCTCAGTGGGACCTCAATGGACCACATGACATGTTTATCTATACAGGACTACAGGGTATACTATTCAAGGTTAGGACCGGATTTAGGGAAACAATAATACACTCTGGTTTGATTGATTAATTCAGTTGGACAATTTGCGAAGCTATTCCATGACTATGTTGAAACAAAAATATATATGTAGCTCCAGTAGATTGAGTGTGGTGAAGGACAAAAGATAAAGCTGTAATTAACCATATCCCATCTGGTGTTTAAACAAACATATATGTATGATGTCATATGTCCCATATTTCAGTCCCCTTCTCTATCACTCCATTACCCTATGACACCACCGCCACTTGTCTATCCTACTCTGGTCCTGGGCTGGGTTACAATAACAGGAGCGCTGCCTGGTGTGGGAGGCAAGCTAGTCATCTCTAGGTGTGTGACATCACCTTCCTGAGATCCAAGAGTCAACTGTCTGAGAAGGAGTGACAACCTAGCTTTCTGCTCTAGAAGTCCACTGTTGTATTGTAGTAAGCATGGTGCAACAGGTAGGCATACAAGCGACATGGGGATCATATACTTTCTGATAATGGGAAAGAGGCAAAGAAGACACGGAAAGGAAGCAATTTTACTGAGACCCACCCAGAGTGCTTGATGATGCAACATCTGTCTCCAGAAGGTAAGCATTGCTTTAGTCAGACCAAATTGCTCCCATATATACGTTCCCCAGTGCACCACGGCAGTGCACTTAAGTTCCTATGAGGACAGCAGTTGTAAAATGAAACATGGTTACAGATGTGCCAATTAGAGCCCACAAAATGGCAGCTTTGGTCAGCTGGTCTCAGCCTAAGCCTGGCTGTCCTGCTTCCAATTGAGGGGTTCAGTCAATGCTGCTCTGCCGTGCCACACC
>NW_028166633.1:0-114468 GCF_964263955.1 Coregonus lavaretus
TGGCCATATACCACCAACCCCCGAGGTACCTTATTGCTATTATAAACTGGTTACCAACGTAAATACAGTAGAGCAGTAAAAATACATGTTTTGTCATACCTGTGGTATACGGTCTGATATACCACGGCTGCCAGCCAATCAGCATTCAGGGCTCGAACCACCCAGTTTATAAAAACTCATTAGAACCAACGATTCATTCTATAAAACTCATCAGAACCAATATATCGTTCCATCGTTCCATCTTACCTATGGTGACACCTCAATCTGTCTGGCTGATGTTCAATACGAATAATGCCCTATATAGATCTCAGATAGGACCTCTTCAAATTAAATCATTTTACAATACACTGAAGCTCGGCAGACATATTGGATGGTGATGGTCGTCAAAGACTGATGGGAAGATGCTTGGGCTGAGTCCCAGATGGCACCCTATTCCCTATATAGTGCACTACTTTAGACCAGAGAATGGCACCCTATTCCCTATATAGTGCACTACTTTAGACCAGAGAATGGCACCCTATTCCCTATATAGTGCACTACTTTAGACCAGAGAATGGCACCCTATTCCCTATATAGTGCACTACTTTAGACCAGAGAATGGCACCCTATTCCCTATATAGTGCACTACTTTAGACCAGAGAATGGCACCCTATTCCCTATATAGTGCACTACTTTAGACCAGAGAATGGCACCCTATTCCCTATATAGTGCACTACTTTAGACCAGAGAATGGTACCCTATTCCCTACATAGTGCACTACTTTAGACCAGAGAATGGCACCCTATTCCCTACATAGTGCACTACTTTAGACCAGAGAATGGCACCCTATTCCCTATATAGTGCACTACTTTAGACCAGAGAATGGCACCCTATTCCCTATATAGTGCACTACTTTAGACCAGAAAATGACACCCTATTCCCTACATAGTGCACTACTTTAGACCAGAGAATGACACCCTATTCCCTATATAGTGCACTACTTTAGACCAGAGAATGGCACCCTATTCCCTACATAGTGCACTACTTTAGACCAGAGAATGGCACCCTATTCCCTATATAGTGCACTACTTTTGACCAGATCCCTTTGACCAGATCACATACCAATTTGTATGTGTGTGTGTGTGTGTGTGTGTGTGTGTGTGTGTGTGTGTGTGTGTGTGTGTGTGTGTGTGCTTTATTTGTGAGAATGTGCACTATATGTGGAGGTAAGCTAAGCTGTGTGTGTGTTTCCAATCCACTTGGTAATTGGGAGAATGACATTGTGAGCAACAACACCATTTTGCCACCAGGCAGTACATCGACTATATTAAAACCATTTCTCTCGTCAACCGTCATAGCGACAGGATATATATGCCCACCCAGAATCCCAGCCTGTTGTGATGGTTACTGGAGTTTAGGGTTGCAAAATTACGGGAACTTTCAATAAATTCCCTGGTTTTCCATAAATCCTGGTTGAATTTATTGAAAGTTCCCCGAATTTTGCAACCCTACCGGTGTTACTGGGCTGGTTCCCAGTAACCTTACTACATCACTTCTAGGTTCAGATGAGCCATTCAATATCAACCAATGGCCAGAAGAGTATGAAAAGTGTTCATATCCCATTTAGTGCCTCCTGACCAATCACAGCAATGCTCTGTAGTTCATTTTCCACACTCATCACACCCTCCTCTCCCCCTCCCTCCTCTCTCCTCTACTCCCTCCCTCCTCCCTCCTCTCTCTCCTCCCTCCCCTCTCTCCTCCCTCCTCTCACCTCTACTCCCACCCTCCTCCCTCCTCTCTCTCCTCTCTCCTCCCTCCCCTCCCTCCTCCCTCCTCTCACCTCTACTCCCACCCTCCTCCCTCCTCTCTCTCCTCCCTCCTCTCTCTCCTCCCTCCCCTCTCTCCTCCCTCCTCTCACCTCTACTCCCACCCTCCTCCCTCCTCTCTCTCCTCCCCTCTCTCCTCCCTCCTCTCTCCTCTCTCTCCTCCCTCCCCTCTCTCCTCCCTCCTCTCTCCTCCCCTCCTATCTCTCCTCTCTCCTCCTCTCTCTCGCTCCCCTCTCTCCTCCCCTCTCTCCTGCTCTCTTCTCCTCCCTCCTCTCTCCTCCCCTCTCTCCTCCTCTCCTCTCCACCCTCCTCTCTCTCCCTCCCCTCTCTCCTCCCCTCTCTCCTCCTCTCTCTCCTCTCTCTCCTCCCTCCCGTTGTCTCCTCTTCGTCCCCGTCGTGACATTTCCCTGACAAGGCTTCCTGTCTCTTAACAAGGCGTGGGGGGATAATTGGTCTTGGAGGAAGAGAGGAGGAGAGAGGCAAAGCCTTCGACTGACAGACTGTCTCTACCTCACTTTCCCATCCCTCTGTCACAGTTAATAGTACCTTATGCTCAATACTCACTATACCCCCAGTTCCCTCTATTCTGATCCAACTATTATTTCAGATCAGATCACTCCTTTTCTCTCTGCAGTACAGGTTAGTTGTGTCTTGCACACCCTGGTGAGCTAGCTTCCTCTAATCGCTGTATTGTATTGCTTGTTGAGGGGATAGTGTACCCAAAGATTGAAAAGAACTGAGCTGTGGCTGCTGAGCTCAAATGTGACTACATTCAAGAAGACAATCTGCTCGGTTCATTCTCTTTGCCTAAAGCCATATTACTGTACATGCCTGTTATACCTTCCCTCTGGAGCTGTGCTGAAGGCTGTTCCTGTTTTACCTTCCCTCTGGAGCTGTGCTGAAGGCTGTTCCTGTTATACCTTCCCTCTGGAGCTGTGCTGAAGGCTGTTCCTGTTATACCTTCCCTCTGGAGCTGTGCTGAAGGCTGTTCCTGTTTTACCTTCCCTCTGGAGCTGTGCTGAAGGCTGTTCCTGTTATACCTTCCCTCTGGAGCTGTGCTGAAGGCTGTTCCTGTTTTACCTTCCCTCTGGAGCTGTGCTGAAGGCTGTTCCTGTTATACCTTCCCTCTGGAGCTGTGCTGAAGGCTGTTCCTGTTTTACCTTCCCTCTGGAGCTGTGCTGAAGGCTGTTCCTGTTATACCTTCCCTCTGGAGCTGTGCTGAAGGCTGTTCCTGTTTTACCTTCCCTCTGGAGCTGTGCTGAAGGCTGTTCCTGTTTTACCTTCCCTCTGGAGCTGTGCTGAAGGCTGTTCCTGTTTTACCTTCCCTCTGGAGCTGTGCTGAAGGCTGTTCCTGTTATACCTTCCCTCTGGAGCTGTGCTGAAGGCTGTTCCTGTTTTACCTTCCCTCTGGAGCTGTGCTGAAGGCTGTTCCTGTTTTACCTTCCCTCTGGAGCTGTGCTGAAGGCTGTTCCTGTTTTACCTTCCCTCTGGAGCTGTGCTGTAGGCTGTTCCTGTTTTACCTTCCCTCTGGAGCTGTGCTGAAGGCTGTTCCTGTTTTACCTTCCCTCTGGAGCTGTTCTGAAGGCTGTTCCTGTTATACCTTCCCTCTGGAGCTGTGCTGAAGGCCTTTCCTGTTTTACCTTCCCTCATTAGCTGTGCTGAAGGCCTTTCCTGTTATACCTTCCCTCTGGAGCTGTGCTGAAGGCTGTTCCTGTTTTACCTTCCCTCATTAGCTGTGCTGAAGGCCTTTCCTGTTTTACCTTCCCTCATTAGCTGTGCTGAAGGCTGTTCCTGTTTTACCTTCCCTCATTAGCTGTGCTGAAGGCTGTTCCTGTTTTACCTTCCCTCTGGAGCTGTGCTGAAGGCTGTTCCTGTTTTACCTTCCCTCTGGAGCTGTGCTGAAGGCTGTTCCTGTTTTACCTTCCCTCATTAGCTGTGCTGAAGGCTGTTCCTGTTTTACCTTCCCTCTGGAGCTGTGCTGAAGGCTGTTCCTGTTTTACCTTACCTCTGGAGCTGTGCTGAAGGCTGTTCCTGTTTTACCTTCCCTCTGGAGCTGTGCTGAAGGCTGTTCCTGTTTTACCTTCCCTCTGGAGCTGTGCTGAAGGCTGTTCCTGTTTTACCTTCCCTCTGGAGCTGAGCTGAAGGCTGTTCCTGTTTTACCTTCCCTCTGGAGCTGTGCTGAAGGCTGTTCCTGTTTTACCTTCCCTCTGGAGCTGTGCTGAAGGCTGTTCCTGTTTTACCTTCCCTCATTAGCTGTGCTGAAGGCTGTTCCTGTTTTACCTTCCCTCTGGAGCTGTGCTGAAGGCTGTTCCTGTTTTACCTTCCCTCTGGAGCTGTGATGAAGGCTGTTCCTATTTTACCTTCCCTCAATAGCTGTGCTGAAGGCTGTTCCTGTTTTACCTTCCCTCTGGAGCTGTGCTGAAGGCTGTTCCTGTTTTACCTTCCCTCTGGAGCTGTGCTGAAGGCTGTTCCTGTTTTACCTTCCCTCTGGAGCTGTGCTGAAGGCTGTTCCTGTTTTACCTTCCCTCTGGAGCTGTGCTGAAGGCCTTTCCTGTTTTACCTTCCCTCTGGAGCTGTGCTGAAGGCTGTTCCTGTTATACCTTCCCTCTGGAGCTGTGCTGAAGGCTGTTCCTGTTTTACCTTCCCTCTGGAGCTGTGCTGAAGGCTGTTCCTGTTATACCTTCCCTCTGGAGCTGTGCTGAAGGCTGTTCCTGTTTTACCTTCCCTCTGGAGCTGTGCTGAAGGCTGTTCCTGTTATACCTTCCCTCTGGAGCTGTGCTGAAGGCTGTTCCTGTTTTACCTTCCCTCTGGAGCTGTGCTGAAGGCCTTTCCTGTTTTACCTTCTCTCTGGAGCTGTGCTGAAGGCTGTTCCTGTTATACCTTCCCTCTGGAGCTGTGCTGAAGGCTGTTCCTGTTTTACCTTCCCTCTGGAGCTGTGCTGAAGGCTGTTCCTGTTTTACCTTCCCTCTGGAGCTGTGCTGAAGGCTGTTCCTGTTATACCTTCCCTCTGGAGCTGTGCTGAAGGCTGTTCCTGTTTTACCTTCCCTCTGGAGCTGTGCTGAAGGCTGTTCCTGTTTTACCTTCCCTCTGGAGCTGTGCTGAAGGCTGTTCCTGTTTTACCTTCCCTCTGGAGCTGTGCTGAAGGCTGTTCCTGTTTTACCTTCCCTCTGGAGCTGTGCTGAAGGCTGTTCCTGTTTTACCTTCCCTCTGGAGCTGTTCTGAAGGCTGTTCCTGTTATACCTTCCCTCTGGAGCTGTGCTGAAGGCCTTTCCTGTTTTACCTTCCCTCATTAGCTGTGCTGAAGGCCTTTCCTGTTATACCTTCCCTCTGGAGCTGTGCTGAAGGCTGTTCCTGTTTTACCTTCCCTCATTAGCTGTGCTGAAGGCCTTTCCTGTTTTACCTTCCCTCATTAGCTGTGCTGAAGGCTGTTCCTGTTTTACCTTCCCTCTGGAGCTGTGCTGAAGGCTGTTCCTGTTTTACCTTCCCTCTGGAGCTGTGCTGAAGGCTGTTCCTGTTTTACCTTCCCTCTGGAGCTGTGCTGAAGGCTGTTCCTGTTTTACCTTCCCTCTGGAGCTGTTCTGAAGGCTGTTCCTGTTATACCTTCCCTCTGGAGCTGTGCTGAAGGCCTTTCCTGTTTTACCTTCCCTCATTAGCTGTGCTGAAGGCCTTTCCTGTTATACCTTCCCTCTGGAGCTGTGCTGAAGGCTGTTCCTGTTTTACCTTCCCTCATTAGCTGTGCTGAAGGCCTTTCCTGTTTTACCTTCCCTCATTAGCTGTGCTGAAGGCTGTTCCTGTTTTACCTTCCCTCATTAGCTGTGCTGAAGGCTGTTCCTGTTTTACCTTCCCTCTGGAGCTGTGCTGAAGGCTGTTCCTGTTTTACCTTCCCTCTGGAGCTGTGCTGAAGGCTGTTCCTGTTTTACCTTCCCTCATTAGCTGTGCTGAAGGCTGTTCCTGTTTTACCTTCCCTCTGGAGCTGTGCTGAAGGCTGTTCCTGTTTTACCTTCCCTCTGGAGCTGTGCTGAAGGCTGTTCCTGTTTTACCTTCCCTCTGGAGCTGTGCTGAAGGCTGTTCCTGTTTTACCTTCCCTCTGGAGCTGTGCTGAAGGCTGTTCCTGTTTTACCTTCCCTCTGGAGCTGTGCTGAAGGCTGTTCCTGTTTTACCTTCCCTCTGGAGCTGTGCTGAAGGCTGTTCCTGTTTTACCTTCCCTCTGGAGCTGTGCTGAAGGCTGTTCCTGTTTTACCTTCCCTCATTAGCTGTGTTGAAGGCTGTTCCTGTTTTACCTTCCCTCTGGAGCTGTGCTGAAGGCTGTTCCTGTTTTACCTTCCCTCTGGAGCTGTGCTGAAGGCTGTTCCTGTTTTACCTTCCCTCTGGAGCTGTGCTGAAGGCTGTTCCTGTTTTACCTTCCCTCTGGAGCTGTGCTGAAGGCTGTTCCTGTTATACCTTCCCTCTGGAGCTGTGCTGAAGGCTGTTCCTGTTTTACCTTCCCTCTGGAGCTGTGCTGAAGGCTGTTCCTGTTTTACCTTCCCTCTGGAGCTGTGCTGAAGGCTGTTCCTGTTATACCTTCCCTCATTAGCTGTGCTGAAGGCCTTTCCTGTTTTACCTTCCCTCATTAGCTGTGCTGAAGGCTGTTCCTGTTATACCTTCCCTCATTAGCTGTGCTGAAGGCTGTTCCTGTTTTACCTTCCCTCTGGAGCTGTGCTGAAGGCTGTTCCTGTTTTACCTTCCCTCTGGAGCTGTGCTGAAGGCTGTTCCTGTTTTACCTTCCCTCATTAGCTGTGCTGAAGGCTGTTCCTATTTTACCTTCCCTCTGGAGCTGTGCTGAAGGCTGTTCCTGTTTTACCTTCCCTCTGGAGCTGTGCTGAAGGCTGTTCCTGTTTTACCTTCCCTCTGGAGCTGTGCTGAAGGCCTTTCCTGTTATACCTTCCCTCTGGAGCTGTGCTGAAGGCTGTTCCTGTTTTACCTTCCCTCATTAGCTGTTCTGAAGGCCTTTCCTGTTTTACCTTCCCTCATTAGCTGTGCTGAAGGCTGTTCCTGTTTTACCTTCCCTCATTAGCTGTGCTGAAGGCTGTTCCTGTTTTACCTTCCCTCTGGAGCTGTGCTGAAGGCTGTTCCTGTTTTACCTTCCCTCTGGAGCTGAGCTGAAGGCTGTTCCTGTTTTACCTTCCCTCTGGAGCTGTGCTGAAGGCTGTTCCTGTTTTACCTTCCCTCTAGAGCTGTGCTGAAGGCTGTTCCTGTTTTACCTTCCCTCATTAGCTGTGCTGAAGGCTGTTCCTGTTTTACCTTCCCTCTGGAGCTGTGCTGAAGGCTGTTCCTGTTTTACCTTCCCTCTGGAGCTGTGCTGAAGGCTGTTCCTGTTTTACCTTCCCTCAATAGCTGTGCTGAAGGCTGTTCCTGTTTTACCTTCCCTCTGGAGCTGTGCTGAAGGCTGTTCCTGTTTTACCTTCCCTCTGGAGCTGTGCTGAAGGCTGTTCCTGTTTTACCTTCCCTCTGGAGCTGTGCTGAAGGCTGTTCCTGTTTTACCTTCCCTCTGGAGCTGTGCTGAAGGCTGTTCCTGTTTTACCTTCCCTCTGGAGCTGTGCTGAAGGCCTTTCCTGTTATACCTTCCCTCTGGAGCTGTGCTGAAGGCTGTTCCTGTTTTACCTTCCCTCATGAGCTGTGCTGAAGGCTGTTCCTGTTTTACCTTCCCTCTGGAGCTGTGCTGAAGGCTGTTCCTGTTTTACCTTCCCTCTGGAGCTGTGCTGAAGGCTGTTCCTGTTTTACCTTCCCTCTGGAGCTGTGCTGAAGGCTGTTCCTGTTTTACCTTCCCTCTGGAGCTGTGCTGAAGGCTGTTCCTGTTATACCTTCCCTCTGGAGCTGTGCTGAAGGCTGTTCCTGTTTTACCTTCCCTCTGGAGCTGTGCTGAAGGCTGTTCCTGTTTTACCTTCCCTCTGGAGCTGTGCTGAAGGCTGTTCCTGTTTTACCTTCCCTCTGGAGCTGTGCTGAAGGCTGTATCCTGTACATAGCAAGGAGCAGCCTTGTCCCTTTACGTAACGAGGAGCAGTCCTATCTGGTAGTTGGTCAGGTTTGACCTTTTGGAACATCTAGCGGTCGCCTCGCTCCTATTTCCTCTGACATGATCCAAGGTGACGGCTTGCTCTCCTGACCACGTGCGGTGTCCTCTCCATACTCTCTGCCTGTGCCAATCATGTGATCTCTCTGTCCTGACCGGTACTGTGACCTCGACAGACGACAGCCACCAGAAATGGCAGCAGAAAGTGCTGACATGCTGCTTTCTCCAGCTGGGCTTGTATGGCTATAGTACAACCACCAGTGTTCTCTAAACAGACCAAAGGTAGAAGTCGTTGGCTCGCAAAAACTACCTCTAGCTTCCTTCATACTGGACACTGAGACGTAAAAATGGTACCCACGATTTCGTCTGACTCTGGGGAAGTAGATAAAGGGTATCATTGTCAAAATCCCAAAGTATCCCTTTAATAGCGGGCAGTAAGGGGTCGACACATTCATGCTGGCGAGGAGGACAGATATAAGCCGCAAGAAAAGTCAGGACGAATTTGTATTTGTTTATGACTTTGAATTGAACAAAATAAGGTCAAGCGATCAGGGTAGATTGTAATACGATTGTTATCTTAGTATTCTCAAATGTGAACTAGTGGTGAGAATATCATGCATAAACTTCATTTAATATTTTTCCTTTGTCATGTCTAAGGAAGAATGAGTCCACACAACACCAGTGTACTATCAGTTGAGATGAAAGTGGAACTGACAGTGTTTTAGCAACATCTGCTCATATAAACCCCCAGGAAGAATATGACACCCTTTTGGAACTGACAGTGTTTTAGCAACATCTGCTCATATAAACCCCCAGGAAGAATATGACACCCTTTTGGAACTGACAGTGTTTTAGCAACATCTGCTCATATAAACCCCCAGGAAGAATATGACACCCTTTGACTCATTTCTCTCTGCCTCCTTCTTTCCACTCCTCTCCTCTTTTGACCTCACCCTCTCGCCGTCCCCCCCTACTCACAAGGCAGGCAATACGCTTGACCTCATCTTTACTAGATGCTGTTCTTCTACTAATCTCACTGCAACTCCCCTCCATGTCTCCGACCACTACTTTGTATCCTTTTCTCTCTCGCTCTCCTCCAACACTACTCAATCTGCCCCTTCTCAGATGGTAATGCACCGTCGCAACCTTCGCTCTCTCTCTCCCGCTACTCTCTCCTCTTCCATCCTATCATCTCTTCCCTCTGCTCAAACCTTCTCCCTCCAATCTCCTGATTCTGCCTCCTCAACCCTACTCTCCTCCCTTTCTGCATCCTTTGACTCTATATGTCCCCCATCCTCCCGGCCGGCTCGGTCCTCCCCTCCTGCTCCGTGGCTTAACGACTCATTGCGAGCTCACAGAACAGGGCTCCGGGCAGCCGAGCGGAAATGGAGGAAAACTAGACTCCCTAAGGACCTGACATCTTTTCACTCCCTCCTCTCTACATTTTCTTCCTCTGTTTCTGCTGCTAAAGCCACTTTCTACCACTCTAAATTCCAAGCATGTGCCTCTAACCCTAGGAAGCTCTTCGCCACCTTCTCCTCCCTGCTGAATCCTCCTCCCGCTCTTCCCTCTCTGTGGATGACTTCGTCAACCATTTTGAAAAGAAGGTTGACGACATCCGATCCTCGTTTGTTAAGTCAAATGACACTGTTGGTCCTGCTCACACTGCCCTACCCTATGCTTTGACTTATTTCTCCCCTCTCTCTCCAGATGAAATCTTGCGACTTGTGACGGCCGGCCGCCCAACAACCTGCCCGCTTGACCCTATCTCCTCCTCTCTACTCTAGACCATTTCCGGAGACCTTCTCCCTTACCTCACCTCGCTCATCAACTCGTCCTTGACCGCTGGCTATGTCCCTTCCGTCTTCAAGAGAGCGAGAGTTGCACCCCTTCTCAAAAAACCTACACTCGATCCTTCCGATGTCAACAACTACAGACCAGTATCCCTTCTTTCTTTTCTCTCCAAAACTCTTGAGCGTGCCGTCTTTAGCCAACTCTCTTGCTATCTCTCTCAGAATTACCTTCTTGATCCAAACCAGTCAGGTTTCAAGACTGGTCATTCAACTGAGACTGCTCTTCTCTGTGTCACGGAGGCTCTCCGCACTGCTAAAGCTAACTCTCTCTTCTCTGCTCTTGTCCTTCTAGACCTGTCTGCTGCCTTTGATACTGTGAACCATCAGATCCTCCTCTCCACCCTCTCCGAGCTGGGCATCTCCGGCGCGGCTCACTCTTGGATTGCATCCTACCTGACCGGTCGCTCCTACCAAGTGGCGTGGCGAGAAGCTGTCTCCGCACCACGTGCTCTCACCACTGGTGTCCCCCAGGGCTCAGTTCTAGGCCCTCTCCTATTCTCGCTATACACCAAGTCACTTGGCTCTGTCATATCCTCACATGGCCTCTCCTATCATTGCTAAGCTGACGACACACAACTAATCTTCTCCTTTCCCCCTTCTGATAACCAGGTGGCGAATCGCATCTCATGTCTGGCAGACATATCAGTATGGATGACGGATCACCACTTCAAGCTGAACCTTGGCAAGACGGAGCTGCTCTTCCTCCCGGGGAAGGACTGCCTGTTCCATGATCTCGCCATCACGGTTGACAACTCTGTTGTGTCCTCCTCCCAGAGTGCGAAGAGCCTTGGCGTGACCCTGGACAACACCCTGTCGTTCTCTGCTAACATCAAGGCGGTGACCCGATCCTGTAGGTTCATGCTCTACAACATTCAGATAGTACGACCCTGCCTTACACAGGAAGCGGCACAGGTCCTAATCCAGGCACTTGTCATCTCCCGTCTGGATTACTGCAACTCGCTGTTGGCTGGGCTCCCTGCCTGTGCCATTAAACCCCTACAACTCATCCAGAATGCCGCAGCCCGTCTGGTGTTCAACCTTCCCAAGTTCTCTCACGTCACCCCGCTCCTCCGCACACTCCACTGGCTTCCAGTTGAAGCTCGCATCTGCTACAAGACCATGGTGCTTGCCTACGGAGCTGTGAGGGGAACGGCACCTCCGTACCTTCAGGCTCTGATCAGTCCCTACACCCAAACGAGGGCATTACGTTCATCCACCTCTGGCCTGCTGGCCCCCACTGTACATAGGATGCTGTATATAGCATTTTAACATATTAAAACAGAAGAGATTTGTCAAGCCTCAAGCATGTGTCTGTACAATTTCCCTCCACTTCGCGCCATAAACGGGACACACGAAAGCAGAGCAATTTAAGTTGAATTCCCAGATGCAAGCGCATCAGGCTGTAATTTCATGAAGTAGATGACTCAACTGTCGACTCATTGGTCGTGTCTACACTTGACACTTACATGTCACTCCTGCTATCAGAATACGAAGATCGCATTGAAAAGACGGGTCTAGACGGACAAAAGTCGCTTTGTGGTCTGACTGTGTTCAGATCTGACTGACCACTTGAGGAGGTGGTCAGGGATGCATTGTGTGCAGATTTCTCCTCAGTCTGGACTCAATCAGGCTACCGAAAGCGCATACAGTGTGCGACGTCATCAGCACTCCCCCCCACGGGCCTGGACATGCGCTGGCTTGAGCAGGGGGACCTTGCGTGCGCTGCAGGATTTTAATTCATGACGGCGTAGTGTGTTACTAATGGTTTTCTTTGAGACTGTTGTCCCAGCTCTCTTCAGGTCATTGACCAGGTCCTGCCGTGTAGTTCTGGGCTGATCCCTCACCTTCCTCATGATCATTGATGCCCCAGGAGGTGAGATCTTGCATGGAGCCCCAGACCGAGGGTGATTGACCGTCATCTTGAACTTCTTCCATTTTCTAATAATTGCGCCAACAGTTGTTGCCTTCTCACCAAGCTGCTTGCCTATTGTCCTGTAGCCCATCCCAGCCTTGTGCAGGTCTACAATTTTATCCCTGATGTCCTTACACAGCTCTCTGGTCTTGGCCATTGTGGAGAGGTTGGAGTCTGTTTGATTGAGTGTGTAGACAGGTGTCTTTTATACAGGTAACGAGTTCAAACAGGTGCAGTTAATACAGGTAATGAATGGAGAACAGGAGGGCTTCTTAAAGAAAACCTAACAGGTTTGTGAGAGCCGGAATTCTTCCTGGTTGGTAGGTGATCAAATACTTATGTCATGCAATAAAATGCAAATTAATTCCTTAAAAATCATACAATGTGATTTTCTGGATTTTTGTTTTAGATTCCGTCTCTCACAGTTGAAGTGTCCCTATGATAAAAATTACAGACCTCTACATGCTTTTATAAGTAGGAAAACCTGCAAAATCGGCAGTGTATCAAATACTTGTTCTCCCCACTGTACATAGGATGCTGTATATAGCATTTTAACATATTAAAACAGAAGAGATTTGTCAAGCCTTTTCTGCTATGCTTGCAGATGTGCAAAATATGCTGCGACCACTAATCAAAAAGTATTTAGTAACTCCAGATAACAAAAACGTAGCTATAGGCTTGTTGTAACATTTCAACTTAAAACATGTTTTTCATTTTTTTTGCACTGCATGGATCATCGGTGCAGTTGAATGCAGCATTGCTGTATGGTGCACTCAAAATGTATTGTAGTTGAGTAGCCAGCCTAGGCTAGTGTAATAGGCCGACATGTTTCTCCTTTGCATGCTGTTTAGTGACCGGTTTTGTTTCTGGTTATTCATTGTCAAGCTTTAAAAACCGAAGCCAGACTGCAACATTTTAGTCGCTTTGTGGTCTGATTTGTGTTCAGATCTGACTGACCACTTGAGGAGGTGGTCAGGGATGCATTGTGTGCGGATTTCTCCTCAGTCTGGACTCAATCAGGCTACCGAAATCGCATACAGTGGGCGACGTCATCAGCACTCCTCCCACAAGTCGCCAGAAAACGTGTGTTTTGTGACCGATAGGCACCTTTTCATTATAACGTTGGAGGAAATAAGTTTCTAGCGAGTGAGGAACATGTTTGCTGGCCTCATAAACGCTACCCAGCTAGCTAATATTTAGAAGAAAAAAAATATTTGTTTGGCTAGAGTTATGCTAACCCGTTTGCGATCCCTTTAGTGTTGCTGGCTAGCTACAGAGGTTAGCTGGCTAGTTAGCTACTGCCATCAGTCATGGCTGTGTTATCATATTTTGCCTACTCCATCATTTGCAGAATGCATAGTGGCATTAGAATATAGCGCGGGAAAATGGACTGTGGACACGGCAGACACATTTTAAAATGTAGGTGTAGGTTCATGATGCAATTCGTAATTCCATGATCAGAAGTCTACGATCAGAACTCTACGATCAGAACTCTACGATCAGAACTCTATGATCAGAACTCCATGATCAGAACTCTACGATCAGAACTCTACGATCAGAACTCCATGATCAGAACTCTACGATCAGAACTCTACGATCAGAACTCCATGATCAGAACTCTACGATCAGAACTCTATGATCAGAACTCCATGATCAGAACTCTACGATCAGAACTCCATGATCAGAACTCTACGATCAGAACTCCATGATCAGAACTCTACGATCAGAACTCTACGATCAGAACTCTATGATCAGAACTCCATGATCAGAACTCTACGATCAGAACTCCATCATCAGAACTCTATGATCAGAACTCTACGATCAGAACTCCATGATCAGAACTCTATGATCAGAACTCTACGATCAGAACTCTACGATCAGAACTCTACGATCAGAACTCTATGATCAGAATACTAAAGCTGCAGGAACTGTCTAGACACAGCCATTTTATTCGGGACCTATTCATGGCCTTGTGTTTGACACATGTGCGCTAGCCTATTAGCCACCTTGCTAGTTATGACGGACTTGTGATCATTGTCCTTGCTAGTTTGATTGTATTGACATTCCCAGCCTTGGTTACGGTCGTCCGTTTTTGTCGAAAATATTGAGTCATTGAAACTGAAACAGTGCATCCCGAATGGAGGCAGCAAATAATGTACCAGGCCAGCTGTGATTTACAACCTGATAGCAATATTTTTCGGACTACCAAGAAATGTATTGGTGAATTATATGAATCATGCATTGAACTGCATCCATCTATTCTGCCAACAATGTCTTACTGTACGTCATGGAATTTTTATCAAATACAACCTATTTTTAAATCCTCTTATCAAGTTGATTTTGAAGCATAAACTGGGAATATTATATTTTTCCTGTAATTTCACAGGCACTGCTGAAGAGGAGCAGCGATTTGCGGGGGGGGCAACTGAAGACATGATGTCTGATGTGGAGACAGACCCAAAGGACCCCGATGCGTTTTTAATAACCTCCCCACCCTGGCACTCCTCTGAGTTTGAGGACCTGATTGTGTCAGCATACCAGAGAAGAAGAAGGAGAAGAGCCAACGGGAGGCGCCATCAGAAGGACCTGACTGTGTCAGCAGACCAGAGAAGAAGAAGGAGAAGGGCCAATGGGAGGCGCCATCAGAAGGACCGGATTGTGTCAGCAGACCAGAGAAGAAGAAGGTGAAGGGCCAATGGGAGGCGCCATCAGAAGGACCTGATTGTGTCAGCAGACCAGAGAAGATGGGGAGAAAAGGCGCCATCAGAATGAAAACCGGAGCACCCGTCCGCCGCAGCCAGAACATCTGATTGTGATCACACCTTAGAGACTATTTTCACACCTGCTTCTCAATACTTTTTGCCACGACTGCCACTCAATCACCCACCCTTAACGTACAGCGCCTTCAGAACGTATTCACACCCTTTGACTTATTCCACATGTTGTTGTGTTACAACATGAATTCAACATTGACTAAATATAGTGTTTTCTCACCCATCTGCACACAATACCCCAAAATGACAAAGTGAAAACATTCTATTGTAAATTAAACACAGACATATCTAATTTACATAGGTATTCACACCCCTGAGTCAATATGTACATGTTAGAATCACCTTTGGCAGCGATTACAGCTGTCAGTCTTTCTGGGTACATCTCTAGGAGCTTTTGCACACCTGGATTGTACAATATTTGTTCTATTCCATTTCTTTTTATCCTAAAATTATTGAAATATCTAATTTACATAAGTATTCACACCCTTTGCTATGACACTCCAAATTAAGCTCAGGTGCATCCAATTTCCTCAGGTGCATCTTTGAAATATCACTACAACTTGATTGGAGTCCACCTGTGGCCAATTCAATTGTTTGGACATTATTTAGGTATATATAAGGGTGTGTTTCTAAGGTCCCACAGTTGACAGTGCATGAAACTACACCATGAAGTCCCAGTAACTTGGTCTGATGAGACAAAAATTGAACTCTTTGTATTTAACATTATTATTAAATGACTACCTCATCTCTGTACCCCACACATACAGTGGCATTGGATGCACCTGATTCGATATAATGGCGCCGGAGAAGATGGCTGCCGTTTTACAGCCCTCTAACCAATTGTACTACTATGTGTGTTTTTCCGCGTTATTTGTAATTTATTTTGTACATAATGCTTCTGCCATCGTCTCTTATAACCAAAAAGAGCTTCTGGATATCAGGACAGCGATTACTCACCTCGTATTGGACGAAGATTTTTTCTTCAACAAGGCGGCCGCGAAGGATATCCTACAGACACCCGACAAGGCCCAAATCCCCGTCATTCGCATGAGGAAGAGACAGAGATATTGTGGACGTAGGTCGGGGTGCCTTGTAAGGATCCGACGGCGAGCGAGTAAACTGCCTCTTCCATCAATCCTATTAGCCAATCTTCAATCATTTGAAAATAAATTAGATTACCTAAGATTACGGTTATCCTACCAACGGGACATTAAAAACTGTAATATCTTGTGTTTCACCGAGTCGTGGCTGAACAACGACATGGACAACATTCAGCTAGCAGGCTATACGCTACATCAGCAGGATAGAACGTCTGACTCTGGTAAGACAAGGGGTGGCGGTCTGTGTATATTTGTAAACAACAGCTGTTGCACAAAATCAAATACTAAGGAAGTCTCGAGGTTTTGCTCGCCTGAGGTAGAGTATCTTATGATAAGCTGTAGACCACACTATTTACCAAGAGAGTTTTCATCTATATTTTTCATAGCTGTCTATTTACCACCACAAACCAACGCTGGCATTAAGATTGCACTGAATGAGCTGTATAAGGCCATAAGTCAACGGGAAAACGCTCATCCAGAGGCAGCGCTCCTAGTGGCCGGGGACTTTAATGCAGGGAAATTTAAATCCGTTCTACCTAATTTCTACCAGCATGTTAAATGTGCAACCAGAGGAAAAAAACCTCTAGACCACCTTTACTCCACACACAGAGACACATACAAAGCTCTCCCTCGCCCTCCATTTGGCAAATCTGACCATAACTCTATCCTCCTGATTCCTGCTTATAAGCAAAAACTAAAGCAGGAGGCACCAGTGACTCGGTTAATAAAAAAGTGGTCAGATGACTCAGATGCTAAGCTACAGGACTGTTTTGCTAGCACAAACTGGAACATGTTCCGGGATTCTTCAGATAGCATTGAGGAGTACACCACATCAATCACTGGCTTCATCAATAAGTGCATCGATGATGTCGTCCCCACAGTGACCGTACGTACATACCCCAACCAGATGCCATGGATGAAGACGGGACTCTAACCCGGACGCTTATAAGAAATCCCGCTATGCCCTCAGACGAACCATCAAACAGGCAAAGAGTCAATACAGGACTAAGATTGAATCGTACTACACCAGCTCTGATGCTCGTTGGATGTGGCAGGGCTTGAAAACTATTACAGACTACAAAGGGAAGCACAGCCGCGAGCTGCCCAGTGACACAAGACTTCCAGACGAGCTAAACCACTTCTATGCTCGCTTCGAGGCAAGCAACACTGAAGCATACATGAGAGCACCAGCTGTTCCGGATGACTATGTGATCACGTTCTCCGTAGCCGATGTGAGTAAGACTTTTAAGCAGGTCAACATTCACAAGGCCTCTGGGCCAGACGGATTACCAGGATGTGTATTCCGAGCATGTGCTGACCAACTGGCAAGTGTCTTCACTGACATTTTCAACAGGGAAAAAAAGAGGACTGAGCACGCCCCCATTCTCATCAACGGGGCTGTAGTGGAACAGGTTGAGAGCTTCAAGTTCCTTGGTGTCCACATCACCAACAAACTATCATGGTCCAAACATTATTATTTTTATTATATTATTATTATTATTATTATTATTATTATTATTATTATTATTATTAAACACACCAAGACAGTTGTGAAGAGGGCACGACAAAGCCTATTCCCCCTCAGGAGACTGAAAAGATTTGGCATGGGTCCTCAGATCCTCAAAAGATTCTACAGCTGCACCATCGAGAGCATCCTGACTGGTTGCATCACCGCCTGGTATGGCAACAGCTTGGCCTCCGACCGCAAGGCACTACAGAGGGTAGTGCGTACGGCCCAGTACATCACTGGGGCCAAGCTTCCTGCCATCCAGGACCTCTATACCAGGCGGTGTCAGAGGAAGGCCCTCAAAATTGTCAAAGACTCCAGCCACCCTAGTCATAGACTGTTCTCTCTGCTACCGCATGGCAAGCGGTACCAGAGTGCCAAGTCTAGGTCCAAAAGACTTCTCAACAGCTTCTACCCCCAAGCCATAAGACTCCTGAACAGCTAATCATGGCTTCATGGCTACCCGGACTATTTGCACTGCCCCCCACCCCCCACCCCATCTTTCTACGCTGCTGCTACTCTGTTAATTATTTATGCATAGTCACTTTAACTCCACCCACATGTACATATTACTTCAACTACCTCAACTAGCCGGTGCCCCCGCACATTGACTCTGCACCGGTACCCCCCTGTATATATAGCCTCCCTACTGTTATTTTATTTTACTTCTGCTCTTTTTTTCTCAACACTTTTTTGTTGTTTTATTCTACTTTTTTATAATAAAATAAATGCACTGTTGGTTAAGGGCTGTAAGTAAGCATTTCACTGTAATGTCTGCACCTGTTGTATTCGGCGCATGTGGCCAATACAATTTGATTTGATTTGCGAAGGTATTCACCCCCCTTGGTATTTTTCCTATTTTGTTGCCTTACAACATGGAATTAAAATTGATTTTGTGGGGGTTTGTATCATTTGATTTACACAACATCGATACCACTTTGAAGATGCAAAATATTTTTTATTTTGAAACAAACAAGAAATAAGACAAAAAAACAGAAAACTTGAGCGTGCATAACTATTCACCCCCCCAAAGTCAATACTTTGTAGAGCCACCTTTTGCAGCAATTACAGCTACAAGTCTCTTGGGGTATGTCTCTATAAGCTTGGCACATCTAGCCACTGGGATTTTTGCCCATTCTTCAAGGCAAAACTGCTCCAGCTCCTTCAAGTTGGATGGGTTCCGCTGGTGTACAGCAATCTTTAAGTCATACCATAGATTCTCAATTGGATTGAGGTCTGGGCTTTGACTAGGCCATTCCAAGACATTTAAATGTTTCCCCTTAAACCACTCGAGTGTTGCTTTAGCAGTATGCTTAGGGTCATTGTCCTGCTGGAAGGTCATTATCTCTGGAAGACTGAAACAGGTTTCCCTCAAGAATTTCCTTGTATTTAGCGCCATCCATCATTCCTTCAATTCTGACCAGTTTCCCAGTCCCTGCCGATGAAAAACATCCCACAGCGTGATGCTGCCACCACCGCGTTTCACTGTGGGGATGGTGTTCTCGGGGTGATGAGAGGTGTTGGGTTTGTGCCAGACATAGCATTTTTCCTTGATGGACAAAAAACTCAATGTTAAGTCTCATCCGACCAGAGTACCTTCTTCCATATGTTTGGGGAGTCTCCCACATGCCTTTTGGCGAACACCAAACGTGTTTGCTTATTTTTTTCTTTCAACAATGGCTTTTTTTCTGGCCACTCTTCCGTAAAGCCCAGCTCTGTGGAGTGTACGGCTTAAAGTGGTCCTATGGACAGATACTCCAATCTCCGCTGTGGCGCTTTGCAGCTCCTTCAGGGTTATCTTTGGTCTTTGCCTCTCTGATTAATGCCCTCATTGCCTGGTCCATGAGTTTTGGTGGGCGGCCCTCTCTTGGCAGGTTTCTTGTGGTGCCATATTCTTTCAATTTTTTTATAATGGATTTAATGGTGCTCCGTGGGATGTTCAAAGTTTCAGATATTTTTTTACAACCCAACCCTGATCTGTACTTCTCCACAACTTTGTCCCTGTCCTGTTTGGAGAGCTCCTTGATCTTCATGGTGCCGCTTGCTTGGTGGTGCACCTTGCTTAATGGTGTTGCAGACTCTGGGGCCTTTCAGAACAGGTGTATATATCCTGAGATCATGTGACACTTAGATTGCACACAGGTGGACTTTATTTAACTAATTATGTGACTTCAGAAGGTAAATAGTTTTTTTTATTTCACTTGACCAATTTGGACTATTTTGTGTATGTCCATTACATGAAATCCAAATAAAAATCCATTTAAATTACAGGTTGTAATGCAACAAAATAGGAAAAACGCCAAGGGGGATGAATACTTTTGCAAGGCACTGTACTGTATTTGTGACCCGTTTCAGGAAGCTAGGCGTATGTCACACAGCACTACCTCACAAGAGAGGCATTATAAGGTACTTTTTTTAATCAAAATGCATTTTGGGGCAGAAATACCTTCTAGAACATTTGAACTTTCATGTGTCTTAATAACAAACTTGTATGCAATCTATAAATAAGAAATACAATTGTTAAATTACGAGGCTAGTTGGTAAGCCACAGAAAAAGACAGGAACCTTCCCGCTAGCCATGATTGGCTGAGATAATGGGTGGGCTGGACATGCCGAGAGATGAGTTTGGATTGGTCTGCCATGTAGCCTGCTTCTGTCTATAACATGAGCGGCTCAGTATGTGTAGATAAATCCTTGCTACCGTGGCTTTTTTGAAAAGATATAACGTTAGCCATAAATATTTCATAATTTCAGATTATGCTTACCCAGACTGTCAAGGGGTGTGAATCAAGCAACATTCAGGATATTCACGTAGAAACAATAAGCCCGAAGGCGAAATAACGGCGCACACAGGCGTCAATCAAACGGCGCACTAACATGTGCGAAAAACCTCTCCAAAACACTGGAGGGAAGTACGTAGCTCCAACACGAAACAGAAGAGCAATCACACACAAAGACAAACACACACAACGAGAACTAAATAGGACACTAACGAGGACTAACAAGACACAGGTGTACAACATCAAGACAAAACCAAACGAACATGAAACATAGATCGGTGGCAGCTAGTACTCCGGGGACAACGACCGCCGAAGCCTGCCCGAACCAGGAGGAGGAGCAGCCTCGGCCGAAACCGTGACACAGACACACTTGTTAAATTGATGGGTCATGTGAAAGAAATGCTATAACCACCCCCCAGACACATCTAGCTAAGTGGATGGGTCACTATTGTCTAGACATGTACAGTGGGGAGAACAAGTATTTGATACAAAAAATCTGCCGATTTTGCAGGTTTTCCTACTACAAAGCTTGTAGAGGTCTGTAATGTTTATCATAGGTACACTACAACTGTGAGAGATGGAATCTAAAACAAAAATCCAGAAAATCACATGTGTCCCCCTTCTGATAACCAGGTGGCGAATCGCATCTCTGCATGTCTGGCCGACATATCAGTATGGATGACGGATCACCACCTCAAGCTGAACCCTGGCAAGACGGAGCTGCTCTTCCTCCCGGGGAAGGACTGCCCGTTCCATGATCTCGCCATCACGGTTGACAACTCCGTTGTGTCCTCCTCCCAGAGTGCGAAGAGCCTTGGCGTGACCCTGGACAACACCCTGTCGTTCTCCGCTAACATCAAGGCGGTGACCCGATCCTGCAGGTTCATGCTCTACAACATTCGGAGAGTACGACCCTGCCTTACACAGGAAGCGGCACAGGAAGCGGCACAGGTCCTAATCCAGGCCCTTGTCATCTCCCGTCTGGATTACTGCAACTCGCTGTTGGCTGGGCTCCCTGCCTGTGCCATTAAACCCCTACAACTCATCCAGAATGCCGCAGCCCGTCTGGTGTTCAACCTTCCCAAGTTCTCTCACGTCACCCCCCTCCTCCGCACACTCCACTGGCTTCCAGTTGAAGCTCGCATCCGTTACAAGACCATGGTGCTTGCCTATGGAGCAGTGAGGGGAACGGCACCTCCGTACCTTCAGGCTCTGATCAGTCCCTACACCCAAACGAGGGCATTGCGTTCATCCACCTCTGGCCTGCTGGCTCCCCTTCCTCTGCGGAAGCATAGTTCCCGCTCAGCCCAGTCAAAACTGTTCGCTGCTCTGGCACCCCAATGGTGGAACAAGCTCCCTCACGACGCCAGGACAGCGGAGTCACTCACCACCTTCCGGAGACATTTGAAACCCCACCTCTTTAAGGAACACCTGGGATAGGATAAAGTAATCCTTCTACCCCTCCCCCCCCCCCCAAAAAAAAAAAAAAAACTTTAATTGTAAAGTGGTTATCCCACTGGATAAGAGCGTCTGCTAAATGACGTAAATGTGCCCTTGAGCAAGGCACTTAACCCTAATTGCTCCTGTAAGTCGCTCTGGATAAGAGCGTCTGCTAAATGACTAAAATGTAAATGTAAATGTTTGATTTTTAAGTAATTAATTTGCATTTTATTGCATGACATAAGTATTTGATCACCTACCAACCAGTAAGAATTCCGGCTCTCACAGACCTGTTAGTTTTTCTTTAAGAAGCCCTCCTGTTCTCCACTCATTACCTGTATTAACTGCACCTGTTTGAACTCGTTACCTGTATAAAATACACCTGTCCACACACTCAATCAAACAGACTCCAACCTCTCCACAATGGCCAAGACCAGAGAGCTGTGTAAGGACATCAGGGATAAAATTGTAGACCTGCACAAGGCTGGGATGGGCTACAGAACAATAGGCAAGCAGCTTGGTGAGAAGGCAACAACTGTTGGCACAATTATTAGAAAATTGAAGAAGTTCAAGATGACGGTCAATCACCCTCGGTCTGGGGCTCCATGCAAGATCTCACCTTGTGGGGCATCAATGATCATGAGGAAGGTGAGGGATCAGCCCAGAACTACACAGCAGCACCTGGTCAATGACCTGAAGAGAGCTGGGACCACAGTTTCAAAGAAAAGCATTATAATAATAATAATATAATATGCCATTTAGCAGACCCTTTTATCCAAAGCAACTTACAGTCATGCGTGCATAAAACATTTTTTTTGTGTGTATGGGTGGTCCCGGGGATCAAACCCACTACCTTGGCGTTACAAGCGCCGTGCTCTACCAGCTGAGCTACAGAGGACCACTACCATTAGTAACACACTACGCCGTCGTGGATTAAAATCCTGCAGCGCACAAAAGGTCCCCCTACTCAAGCCAGCGCATGTCCAGGCCCGTCTGAAGTTTGCCAATGACCATCTGGATGATCCAGAGGAGGAATGGGAGAAGGTCATCTGGTCTGATGAGACAAAAATAGAGCTTTTTGGTCTAAACTCCACTCGCCTTGTTTGGAGGAAGAAGAAGGATGAGTACAACCCCAAGAACACCATCCCAACCGTGAAGCATGGAGGTGAAAACATCATTCTTTGGGGATGCTTTTCTGTAAAGGGGACAGGACGGCTGCACCGTATTGAGGGGAGGATGGATGGGGCCATGTATCGCGAGATCTTGGCCAACAACTTCCTTCCCTCAGTAAGAGCATTGAAGATGGGTCGTGGCTGGGTCTTCCAGCATGACAACGACCCGAAACACACAGCCAGGGCAACTAAGGAGTGGCTCCGTAAGAAGCATCTCAAGGTCCTGGAGTGGCCTAGCCAGTCTCCAGACCTGAACCCAATAGAAAATCTTTGGAGGGAGCTGAAAGTCCGTATTGCCCAGCGACAGCCCCAAATCCTGAAGGATCTGGAGAAGGTTTGTATGGAGGAGTGGGCCAAAATCCCTGCTGCAGTTTGTGCAAACCTGGTCAAGACCTACAGGAAACGTATGATCTCTGTAATTGCAAACAAAGGTTTCTGTACCAAATATTAAGTTCTGCTTTTCTGATGTATCAAATACTTATGTCATGCAATAAAACGCAAATTAATTGCTTAAAAATCATACAATGTTTTAGATTCCGTCTCTCACAGTTGAAGATAAAAAGTACCTAAGATAAAAATTACAGACCTCTACATGCTTTGTAAGTAGGAAAACCTGCAAAATCGGCAGTGTATCAAATACTTGTTCTCCCCACTGTACACATGTTCATGAAATACAATAGATGGCCGTAATCACCCCCAGACACACCTGGCTAACTTGATGGGTCATGTAATCATCTGGCGAAGCTGAGTTTTTTTACATGTAGCTAGCTAGCTAGCTAAACAATGAACCATAATCCCAACCCATTGCTAAAGTACAACCAGATTGTCATAGCTAGCCACCATGCATTAAATGCTGGAGAATAAATCTGCAGATAGCTAAAGCTAACCAACTAGGTTCAATGTTAGCTAGCTAGCTAACATTAGGCTATAACTAGCAATGCAAATGGGTTTCTGAGATACAAATAATATTACTACACAGATCATACACGTAACGTTATTTAGCGACCCAGCAAGCTAACGTTCGCTAGCTAGCTAACAGTACACTTTCACTTGTAATGAAAATAACTTTCTGACAAAATTAGAAACATATAATATCCGAAAATGTAGCTAGACTCTTATCCGTATACATGGATGAATGCTTCACGGCAGAGTGGAACCATTTAATTCTGTTTTGTTTGTAGCTACATCTTGTTTGGCCAGCGTTGTGTCAAGTCACTCCGGTTCACACTGACCGTGGCGTGTGCAGAAAGTAGCCCTTCACTTTTTCCAACTGATCTGTCGATAGCGCTTGCTAAATTCAGGGCATCGATTTTGTTTAGAAAAGTAGCAAAACCTTTGTAGTTCTCGATGGCTAACGTTTTATCTTTCAAAAACGGTGCAGTAGAAAGGACTATCAACACATACTGAGCAGCTCACGTTATAGACAGAAGCGTGCTACATGGCAGACCAATCCAAACTCACCTCCCGGCATATCCAGCCCACCCATTATCTCAGCCAATCATGGCTAATGGAAAGGTTCCTGTCTTTTTCCGTGGCTAAACCCAACTAGGCTCGTAATTTAACAGGTAGGTAGGTATTCATATTTACGGATGGAATACAAGTTTTGTTATTAAAGCACATGAACGTTCACATGTTCCAGAAGGCATTTCTCTTGACTTTTTCCACATTTTGTTGTGTTACAGCCTGCATTTAAAAGTTTTTTTTTTTTGTCTCTGGCCTACACACTGCCTCTGGCCTACACACTGCCTCTGGCCTACACACTGCCTCTGGCCTACACACTGTCTCTGGCCTACACACTGCCTCTGGCCTACACACTGCCTCTGGCCTACACACTGCCTCTGGCCTACACACTGCCTCTGGCCTACACACTGCCTCTGGCCTACACACTGTCTCTGGCCTACACACTGCCTCTGGCCTACACACTGCCTCTGGCCTACACACTGCCTCTGGCCTACACACTGCCTCTGGCCTACACACTGCCTCTGGCCTACACACTGCCTCTGGCCTACACACTGCCTCTGGCCTACACACTGTCTCTGGCCTACACACTGCCTCTGGCCTACACACTGTCTCTGGCCTACACACTGTCTCTGGCCTACACACTGTCTCTGGCCTACACACTGTCTCTGGCCTACACACTGTCTCTGGCCTACACACACCCCATAATGTCAAAGTGGAATTACGTTTTTTACCAATACATACCGAGCAGCTCACGTTAGCAGACATTGAATATCCCTTTGAGCATGGTGAAGTTATTAATTACACTTTGGATGGTGTACATGGTGTATGGATGGTGTACACCCAGTCACTACAAAGGTACAGGCTGTTCTTCCTAACTCAGTTGCCGGAGAGGAAGGAAACCGCTCAGGGATTTCACCATAAGGCCAATGGTGACTTTAAAACAGTTACAAAGTGTATTGGCTGTGATAGGAGAAAACTGAGGATATATCAACAACATTGTAGTTACTCCACAATACTAACATAACTGAAAGAGTGAAAAGAAGGAAGCCTGTACAGAATAAAAATATTCTAAAACATGCATCCTGTTTGCAACAAGGCACTAAAATATTACTGCTAAAACTGTGGCAAAGCAATTCAGTTTTTGTCCTGAATACAAAGTGTTATGTTTGGGGCAAATCCAATGAAACACATTACTGAGTACCACTCTCCATATTTTCAAGCATTGTGGTGGCTGCATCATGTTATGGGTATGCTTGTAATCGTTAAGTACTAGGGAGTTTTTCAGGATAAAAAATAAACGGAATGGAGCTAAGCACAGGCTTTCCACCAGACACTGGGAGATGAATTCACCTTTCAGCAGGACAATAACCTAAAACACAAGGCCGAATCTACACTGGAGTTGCTCACCAAGAAGACGGTAAATGTTCCAGTTTTGTCTTAAATCTACTTGAAAATCTATGGCAAGACCCAAAAATGGTTGTCTAGCAATGATCAACAACCAATTTGACAGAGCTTGAAGAATTTAGAAAATAATAATTGCGGGAAAAAAAAATCTATTTAATCAATTTTGAATTCAGGTTGTAACACAACAAAATGTGAAATAAGTCAAGGGGTATGAATACTTTCTTAAGGTTGACATGCTGTAACAACTGATTCATAACACATGAGTGCGCAGTGGAGCTTTCACTGTGGGAACGATGGAATTAGGTAACCAAGTAATTGGAATACCATTAGGACCTGAGAAATGTGGCATGTTGTCTGCTGCACTCGAGCAGAAATAAAAAGCAATCGGTGTTGTATTGATAATGTATAATAAACACGTTACACTATTGCAATTCACGAATGTACAGTCTGACTGCAACCTATTGTTTTCCATCACACACAACATGTCACACGTCACAATTCAACTGTTCTTTAGTTCCCATACCAACAAGAGGGGAGAATAGAACTGCAATAAAATAGACAGCCTATTGTCAGCGCTTTCCTTTCCCTAGTCTCGTTGCATTGTGCTATAGTGTTGCGGTTTCTTTGCAACGATTTAACCCCATTCTATAGACATGAATACTACACTTACTTTCGTGCTTGGAGGTGCCCCATGTGTGCCGCGGAACTCCGGGACTCTTGATAATCGCTCTTCCAGCTGATTTCAGAGCATCCATGCTTTAGGTGTGTCTCTGACAGTAGCGCCTAACCTAACGTAGCAGGCGTAAAATAAACTCTGACAGCGGCAAGTGGATAGCCTACCTTGCCTCCGCTTGCTTTGGCTCCGAAACGGAAACAGTAGACTAGTAGCCAGCCTACATAGGCTACAATAGTAGACTACGAGTGAACCGCCTGCGGCTAGGGCTTGTGCGGCGTTCAGATCCTAGTCGGAACTAGGAAACTCGGAAATCTCAGACTTGCTGATTCGTTGAACGCGGCACGTGTATAACTACAACCAGTTAGCATGTCAGAAATGTCCGAGTTCCGACCAACTCCGGTTCCCTGAAACAAGGGTGTAGTGAAAGCATGGGAAAGCGCAGCCTCCATTAACCCGTTGCTGTTCGGTAGGCTACTGTAATAATATAATAATATGCCATTTAGCAGACGCTTTTATCCAAAGCGACTTACAGTCATACGTGCATACATTTATTATTATTTTTTTTGTGCATGGGGTGGTCCCGGGAATCAAACCCACTACCTTGGCGTTACAAGCGCCGTGCTCTACCAGCTGAGCTACAGAGGACTACTGCCTGACGTTGGGCGGATTGGCGGAACATACGAGGTGGTCACGAAGGAACTGTGTGCCACACCCATTTCTGGAGAGGTCTTGCATTGGATGCGGGCGGGGTAAACCAATGCACAAAATACATCGTTCAGATCATCTAATTCAGGGATGGGTAACTGCGGGCCGAGTTTTGAAGGCCCTCGGATCAAATCCCCTCCCTCCCCCCAGTCAGGTCTCAACTTACTGCTGCGAGATAGAATAGTATAATACACAAGGTGACGTTTCTAAATTGAGTTGTGCATCAGCAGTTTTTCTCTTGGTATGTTAGTCACTGACAGTCGCTCTGGATAAGAGCGTCTGCTAAATGACTTAAACGTAAATGTAGCCCATGTCAGCTAACACTAAATGAGTTCAGATGATGTGTGGCACCGCCCTTATCAAAGTTACCCATACCTGGTCTAGCTAGGTTTTTTTTTTTTTTTTATAGTTTGAATTATGGCCATGTTGATGGACATGGCTTAAATATGGAATTCAATTACTAAATGGACAACGACAAACCATTGTGGAAGAATAAAAGCAAGGCTGCACAGGTAGGATAGCAGGTAGATTTGATGAGCGTTCAATTCGCTTGAACGTTAGCTACGTTGCGGAACTGTTTGTACTGAACGACCCGTTTCCCCCAAAACGTTATTGTGTGTTCTTGAACAGACTTTGAGGTACGTTTGCTCCGTTTGGTGGGGTGTGCCGGGGTGTGGCTTGACGCAATGAGTGACGTATTTAAAGGTCAGGGGTGCATTTTGAATGGAACACGAGTAGGTAGCCTAAAGCTAAAGCTAAAACGTTTAATCTGATACAAGATGGTGAAATTATAAAAACTAGTGCGTAGCCAGACTATGTAGCTAGGATTACTTAAAACATTAAGAAGAAAAAAAGCTGAGGGCCTAAAATCTTCTTAAAATCAAAGTCACAAACAGCAAATCAAACATTTGAAACAATCATCCCTTGACCAGAAATCATATCAATCAAGTGTTCAACATGCAACAATGTAACAATTTGCATGCAAGGTCTGTGCAGGGGAACGTCACCTATAACCTTTCACCTTAAAGTTTCCTCTTTCATTTGTCTATGTTACCCATTCAAGCACTGCCACCTCCTGAAATTATTATTAGGCTACATAACCTACCGAACCCACACATCATTATTTATTTAACCTAGCAGGCCTATTGACTAAACAGTTAACCCAATCTATCAAAGTACACATTTATTTTATTTATTTTAGTCATTTTAGTAGACACTCTTATCCAGAGCGACTTACAGTTACATCAACTATATATTAGGTTGCTAATAGCATGGGCTCTTTATGATAAGAACTATACCCTGTATCAAATTATATTAAATGAAAAGTAGGACTTAAAACCCGTGAAAATAAGCCCGTTTAGAATAACGTATTAAATAATTGTTAGATCCAATCAAGGTCTGTCCTTGGATACAGATAATACAATTTGCCAACTCTACCGCTGCTCTGAAGTGACTGGATCAATATCAGTGTTCCAGCGCCCTCTGTTGAATATGAGCTGTCATTACACCAGATCCCCATACAGTCCCTCGACTCCTGTTCATGTCGCTACTTTACTTTGTTCAGACCAGTGGAAATACTGTAGGTCACAATGTAACTAAATAACAATGTTCTAAATAGTCTTTAGGTAAACAGAAAACCAGCAGGGCTCTGGACCTCGTAGGTTAGAGTTGAGTATCCCTGCCCAATACTATAAATATAGCATGAAGCGTTCGACTCAAATAACATACACTACTGGTCAAAAGTTTTAGAACACCTACTCATTTAAGGGTTTTTCTTTGTGGAATAATAGTGAAGACATCAAAACTATGAAAACACATATGGAATCATGTAGTAACCAAAAAAGCGTTAAGCAAATCAAAATATATTTTAAAATTGAGATTTTTCAAATAGCCACCCTTTGCCTTGATGACAGCTTTGCACACTCTTGGCATTCTCTCAACCAGCTTCACCTGGAATGCTTTTCCAACAGTCTTGAAGGTTTTCCCACATATGCTGAGCACTTGTTGGCTGCTTTTCCTTCACTCTGCCGTCCGACTCATCCCAAACCATCTCAATTTGGTTGAGGTCGGGGGATTGTGGAGGCCAGGTCATCTGATGCAGCACTCCATCACTCTCCTTCCTGGTAAAATAGCCCTTACACAGCCTGGAGGTGTGTTTGGGTCATTGTCCTGTTGAAAAACAAATGATAGTCCCACTAAGCCCAAACCAGATGGGATGGCGTATCGCTGCAGAATGCTGTGGTAGCCATGCTGGTTAAGTGTGCCTTGAATTCTAAATAAATCACAGACAGTGTCACCAGCAAAGGACCCCCACACCATAACACCTCCTCCTCCAAGCTTTACGGTGGGAAATACACATGCAGATATCATTCGTTCACCCTCACCGCATCTCACAAAGACACGCTGGTTGGAACCAAAAATCTCAAATTTGGACTCCAGACCAAGGGACAGATTTCCACCGGTCTAATGTCCATTGCTCGTGTTTCTTGGCCCAAGCATGTCTCTTCTTCGTATTGGTGTCCTTTAGTAGTGGTTTATTTGCAGCAATTCGACCATGAAGGCCTGATTCAGACAGTCTTCTCTGAACAGTTGATGTTGAGATGTGTCGGTTACTTGAACTCTGTGAAGCATTTATTTGGGCTGTAATTTCTGAGGCTGGTAACTCTAATTAACTTATCCTCTGCAGCAGAGGTAACTCTGGGTCTTCCATTCTGTGGCGGTCCTCATGAGAGCCAGTTTCATCATAGTGCTTGATGGTTTTTGCGACGGCAC
The DNA here is from genome assembly GCF_964263955.1 of Coregonus lavaretus. Classification (NCBI taxonomy): domain Eukaryota; kingdom Metazoa; phylum Chordata; class Actinopteri; order Salmoniformes; family Salmonidae; genus Coregonus; species Coregonus lavaretus. Next base: position 29,411 of record NW_028166633.1, read on the forward strand.
TTGAAGAAACATTCAAAGTTCTTGACATTTTCCGGATTGACTGACCTTCATGTTTTAAAGCAATGATGGACTGTCGTTTCTCTTTGCTTATTTGAGCTGTTCTTGCCATAATATGGACTTGGTCTTTTACCAAATAGGGCTATCTTCTGTATACCCCCCCTACCTTGTCACAACACAACTGATTGGCTCAAACGCATTAAGAAGGAAATACATTCCACAAATTAACTTTTAACAAGGCACACCTGTTAATTTAAATGCATTCCAGGTGACTACCTCATGAAACTGGTTGAGAGAATGCAGAGAGTGTGCAAAGCTGTTATCAAGGCAAAGGGTGGCTATTTGAAGAATCTCAAATCTCAAATATATTTTGATTTGTTTAACACTTTTTTGGTTACTACATGATTCCATATGTGTTATTTCATAGTTTTGATGTCTTCACTATTATTCTACAATGTAGAAAATAGTAAAAATAAAGAAAAACCCTTGAATGAGTAGGTGTTCTAAAACTTTTGACCAGTAGTGTATGTTATTTGAGTCGAACACTTCATGCTATATTTATAGTATTGGGCAGGGATACTCAACTCTAACCTACGAGGTCCAGAGCCTGCTGGTTTTCTGTTCTACCTGATCATGAGTTGCACACACCTGGCGTCCCAGGTCTAAATCAGTCCCTGGCGTCCCAGGTCTAAATCAGTCCCTGGCGTCCCAGGTCTAAATCAGTCCCTGATTAGAGGGGAACGATGACGAAATGCAGTGGAACTGGCTTCCAGGTCCAGAGTGGAGTTTGAGGGGTTTAGGGCTTCGTTCCAAATGACACCCTATTCTCTATATAGTGCACTACTTTTGACCAGGACCCACAGGGCCATTTGGGACACAGACTAGGACTACCCTGAACGATGAGATTTAGGTGACTGATAAAATAAAATAAAAATAGAACATGACACGAGACAATGTTCAGTTTTGTCCTTCATGGTGAAACCTTTCTTCATGTTTTTTTATTCCTCTTTAAATTCCCATTTAAAGCCCCACCAACACATCATCTCAGACCAACACATCATCCCCCCTCAGCCACTCCAGTGGAAGACTTAGGACATGGAATCAGGGAACATCAGCTTGGTCACTAACTTTAGGATCAAGGTGGTTTGGCTCTGACAGTTTCTGAGACCACCAATGTACCACAGGTGATGGATGGTGATTGCATCTAACAGTGTCCTGTACCGTCAGGCCAATCTCAGACGACAGTGTCCTGAACAGTCAGGCCAATCTCAGACGACAGTGTCCTGAACCGTCAGGCCAATCTCAGACGACAGTGTCCTGAACCGTCAGGCCAATCTCAGACGACAGTGTCCTGTACCGTCAGGCCAATCTCAGACGACAGTGTCCTGAACAGTCAGGCCAATCTCAGACGACAGTGTCCTGTACCGTCAGGCCAATCTCAGACGACAGTGTCCTGAACCGTCAGGCCAATCTCAGACGACAGTGTCCTGAACCGTCAGGCCAATCTCAGACAACAGTGTCCTGTACAGTCAGGCTATATCCCAAATGGCACCCTATTCCCTATATAGTGCACTACTTTTGGCTAGGGCCCATAGTGATCTATCCCTGGTCAAAAGTAATGAACTAGATAGGGAATTTAATTTCGGATGCAGTTGCACAGTCACCTCTCAGCGTTTCACAGCATGACATCGTCAGTGTCGGGGTGGGAGGGAAGAGTTTAATACCTCATCAGTGTCAGGACAGGAGGAGAGAGTAGCAGCATCCTGTTACACATGGCCAACCCCTACAGAACAAAACCATGCTTTTAGATCTCTTATATTTCCATGTAATCTTATTTATTATGATCGAAAAGCTAAAACAGATCATAGATCAGCACTGATCAGCACTCCAACTCTGAGATGCTTGATACACACGGCCTCTCTCTCTCTCTCTCTCTCTCTCTCTCTCTCTCTCTCTCTCTCTCTCTCTCTCTCTCTCTCTCTCTCTCTCTCTCTCTCTCTCTCTCTCTCTCTCTCTCTCTCTCTCTCTCTCTCTCTCTCTCTCTCTCTCTCTCTCTCTCTCTCTCTCTCTCTCTCTCGTTGAAGCAGGGTGTGGTCTAAAAAGTAGGTGGAGCACAGACATTGTCCGACTCAAACAGGCAGGTGATCCCTGCTTCCTCTCTCTTCCTCTTCTTCGTGTTCAGAGGCACACAGGTGTTTCCCTGGAGTGGGAGTGGCCAAGGTGATCTTGCGAGTGGGCAAGGCCTATTGAGTGGTTGCGGTCCAGGGACTCAGCTGATAGGCTGCGGCTGGACAGGACACTCTACACACGCACCTCAATGTTTGTTCCTTCCCTAAAATAGTGACATGAATGCTACATTTCAGACATATATAAAAAACAGATCAGAGGAATTAACTGAGTCAGAAAAGGATATTCAAATGAAAAGGTACAGTGCATTCGGAAAGCATTCAGAGCCCTTGACTTTTTCCACATTTTGTTACGTTACATCCTTATTCTAAAATTGATTACATCGTTTTTTACCCCATGATCAATCTACACACAACACCCGACAATGACAAAGCAAAAACTGGTTTGTAGAAATGTTTGCATATTTATTAAAAATTAAATACTGAAATATCACATTACTCAGTACTTTGTTGAAGCACCTTTGGCAGCGATTACAGCCTCGAGTCATCTTGGGTATAACGCTACAAGCTTGGCACACCTGTATTTGGGGAGTGTCTCCCATTCTTCTCTGCAGATCCTCTCAAGCTCTGTCAGGTTGGATGGGGAGCGTCGCTGCACAGCTATTTTCAGGTCTCTCCAAAGATGTTAGATCGGGTTCAAGTCCGGGCTCTGGCTGGGCCACTCAAGGACATTCAGAGACTTGTCCTGGAGCCATTCCTGTGTTGTGTTGGCTGTGTGCTTAGGGTCATTGACCTATGGGAAGGTCTGAGGTCCTGAGCGCTCTAGATCAGGTTTTCATCAAGGATCTCTCCGTACTTTGCTCTGTTCATCTTTCCCTCAATCCATCCTAGTCTCCCAGTCCCTGCCGCTGAAAAACATCCCCACAGCATGATGCTGCCACCACCATGCTTCACTGTAGGGATGGTGCCAGGTTTCCTCCAGATGTGACGCTTGGCATTCAGGCCACAGAATTCAATCTTGGTTTCATCAGACCATAGAATCTTCTTTCTCATGGTCTAAAAGTCTTTAGGTGCCTTTTGGCAAACTCCAAGCGGGCTGTCATATGCCTTTTATTGAGGAGTGGCTTCCGTCTGGCCATTCTACCATAAAGGCCTGATTGGTGGAGTGCTGCAGAGATGGTTGTCTTTCTGGAAGGTTCTCCCATCTCCACAGAGGAACTTTGGAGGTCTGTCAGAGTGACCATCGGGTTCTTGGTAACCTCCCTGACCAAGGCCTTTCTCCCGTGATTGCTCAGTTTGGCCGGGCGGCCAGATCTAGGAAGAGTCTTGGTGGTTCCAAACATCTTCCATTTAAGAATAATGGAGGCCACTGTGTTCTTGGGAGCCTTCAATGCTGCAGAAATGTTTTGGTACCCTTCCCCAGATCTCTGCCTCGATACAATCCTGTCTCTGAGCTCTACGGACAATTCCTTTGACCTCATGGCTTGGTTTTTGCTCTGACATGCACTTTCAACTGTGGGACCTTATATAGACAGGTGTGTGCCTTTCCAAATCATGTCCAATCAATTGAATTTACCACAGGTGGACTCCAATCAAGTTGTAGAAACATCTCAAGGATGTACCTCCTCATGGTCTAGCCTACCTCCTCATAGTCTAGCCTACCTCCTCATGGTCTAGTCTACCTCCTCATGGTCTAGTCTACCTCCTCATGGTCTAGTCTACCTCCTCATGGTCTAGTCTACCTCCTCATGGTCTAGTCTACCTCCTCATGGTCTAGACTACCTCCTCATGGTCTAGCCTACCTCCTCATAGTCTAGCCTACCTCCTCATGGTCTAGTCTACCTCCTCATGGTCTAGTCTACCTCCTCATGGTCTAGTCTACCTCCTCATGGTCTAGACTACCTCCTCATGGTCTAGCCTACCTCCTCATGGTCTAGTCTACCTCCTCATGGTCTAGTCTACCTCCTCATGGTCTAGTCTACCTCCTCATGGTCTAGACTACCTCCTCATGGTCTAGTCTACCTCCTCATGGTCTAGTCTACCTCCTCATGGTCTAGCCTACCTCCTCCAGACTTCTCATTCAACACATATAGTGTGGATGCATCATTGCCCCCCCGAGGTGTGGCGTGTCCGCTGGCGTCTGGCCTGGTCACTCGTCTGTTTGGGGTGCCACAGCTGGCGACAGTGGTAGCAGAACTCTGTGTCACAGCCCTCACGCCCACAGCTTAGCTTAGGACACTCAGCACAGCCGTATGCTATCACCGCATAGCTGGGGAGACAGAGATGAGAAGAGATGAATAGACAGTAGGCTATCTCCACATCAGACAGACAGACAGATCACTACCGTAAGACAGACAGACAGATCACTACAGTAAGACAGACAGATCACTACAGTAAGACAGACAGACAGATCACTACCGTAAGACAGACAGACAGATCACTACCGTAAGACAGACTGACAGATCACTACAGTAAGACAGACAGACAGATCACTACCGTAAGACAGAGACAGACAGACAGATCACTACAGTAAGACAGACAGACAGATCACTACAGTAAGACAGACAGACAGATCACTACCGTAAGGCAGAGACAGATCACTACAGTAAGACAGACAGACAGATCACTACAGTAAGACAGACAGACAGATCACTACAGTAAGACAGACAGACAGATCACTACCGTAAGACAGAGACAGATCACTACAGTAAGACAGACAGACAGATCACTACAGTAAGACAGACAGACAGATCACTACAGTAAGACAGACAGACAGATCACTACAGTAAGACAGACAGACAGATCACTACCGTAAGACAGAGACAGATCACTACAGTAAGACAGACAGACAGATCACTACAGTAAGACAGTGACAGACAGATCACTACCGTAAGACAGACAGACAGATCACTACCGTAAGACAGAAAGACAGATCACTACAGTAAGACAGACAGACAGATCAGTACCGTAAGACAGACAGACACATCACTACAGTAAGACAGACAGACAGATCACTACAGTAAGACAGACAGACAGATCACTACCGTAAGACAGACAGACAGATCACTACCGTAAGACAGACTGACAGATCACTACAGTAAGACAGACAGACAGATCACTACCGTAAGACAGAGACAGACAGACAGATCACTACCGTAAGACAGACAGACAGACAGACAGATCACTACAGTAAGACAGACAGACAGATCACTACAGTAAGACAGACAGACAGACAGATCACTACAGTAAGACAGACAGACAGACAGATCACTACAGTAAGACAGACAGACAGACAGATCACTACAGTAAGACAGACAGACAGATCACTACCGTAAGACAGAGACAGACAGACAGATCACTACAGTAAGACAGACAGACAGACAGATCACTACAGTAAGACAGACAGACAGACAGATCACTACAGTAAGACAGACAGACAGATCACTACAGTAAGACAGACAGACAGATCACTACCGTAAGACAGAGACAGACAGACAGATCACTACAGTAAGACAGACAGACAGACAGATCACTACAGTAAGACAGACAGACAGACAGATCACTACAGTAAGACAGACAGACAGATCACTACAGTAAGACAGACAGACAGATCACTACAGTAAGACAGACAGACAGACAGATCACTACAGTAAGACAGACAGACAGACAGATCACTACAGTAAGACAGACAGACAGATCACTACAGTAAGACAGACAGACAGATCACTACCGTAAGACAGAGACAGACAGACAGATCACTACAGTAAGACAGACAGACAGACAGATCACTACAGTAAGACAGTCAGACAGATCACTACAGTAAGACAGACAGACAGATCAGATCACTACAGTAAGACAGACAGACAGATCACTACCGTAAGACAGACAGACAGATCACTACAGTAAGACAGACAGACAGATCACTACAGTAAGACAGAGACAGACAGACAGATCACTACAGTAAGACAGACAGACAGATCACTACAGTAAGACAGACAGACAGACAGACAGATCACTACAGTAAGACAGACAGACAGACAGACAGACAGATCACTACAGTAAGACAGACAGACAGATCACTACAGTAAGACAGACAGACAGATCACTACAGTAAGACAGACAGACAGATCACTACAGTAAGACAGACAGACAGATCACTACAGTAAGACAGACAGACAGATCACTACAGTAAGACAGACAGACAGACAGACAGACAGACAGACAGACAGACAGACAGACAGACAGACAGATCACTACAGAAATAGAGATCAACACGACAGTCACACAAAACACCTCAAAGATCAACACAAACATACCCTGAACCACAGGTACCGTAAAATAACATACCCTGAACCACAGGTACCGTAAAATAACATACCCTGAACCACAGGTACCGTAAAATAACATACCCTGAACCACAGGTACCGTAAAATAACATACCCTGAACCACAGGTACCGTAAAATAACATACCCTGAACCACAGGTACCATAAAATAACATACCCTGAACCACAGGTACCGTAAAATAACATACCCTGAACCACAGGTACCGTAAAATAACATACCCTGAACCACAGGTACCGTAAAATAACATACCCTGAACCACAGGTACCGTAAAATAACATACCCTGAACCACAGGTACCGTAAAATAACATACCCTGAACCACAGGTACCGTAAAATAACATACCCTGAACCACAGGTACCGTAAAATAACATACCCTGAACCACAGGTACCGTAAAATAACATACCCTGAACCACAGGTACCGTAAAATAACATACCCTGAACCACAGGTACCGTAAAATAACATACCCTGAACCACAGGTACCGTAAAATAACATACCCTGAACCACAGGTACCGTAAAATAACATACCCTGAACCACAGGTACCGTAAAATAACATACACTGAACCACAGGTACCGTAAAATAACATACACTGAACCACAGGTACCGTAAAATAACATACACTGAACCACAGGTACCGTAAAATAACATACCCTGAACCACAGGTACCGTAAAATAACATACCCTGAACCACAGGTACCGTAAAATAACATACACTGAACCACAGGTACCGTAAAATAACATACACTGAACCACAGGTACCGTAAAATAACATACACTGAACCACAGGTACCGTAAAATAACATACACTGAACCACAGGTACCGTAAAATAACATACCCTGAACCACAGGTACCGTAAAATAACATACCCTGAACCACAGGTACCGTAAAATAACATACCCTGAACCACAGGTACCGTAAAATAACATACCCTGAACCACAGGTACCGTAAAATAACATACCCTGAATCACAGGTACCGTAAAATAACATACCCTGAACCACAGGTACCGTAAAATAACATACCCTGAACCACAGGTACCGTAAAATAACATACCCTGAATCACAGGTACCGTAAAATAACATACCCTGAACCACAGGTACCGTAAAATAACATACCCTGAACCACAGGTACCGTAAAATAACATACCCTGAACCACAGGTACCGTAAAAAATAAAACAAGTGTTCAAACAATAGCTAATCTCCTCTCGAGGCACTTCTACTAAGCTTCAGTCACTAAGACCTTGTGGAATGTGAATATGAATCACGACGGCTAGGAATCACTAAGCTTATGTTAGCAACGGTCATCAAAATTGTTAAAATGTTTTTAAAAACAATTCTAATAAATGCAACAGTTGGACAATGGATGAAGATCCTCCAAACGTTTACAATGTTTATAGTCCATCAGACATTGACTTGATTATGGAACATACAATATTTTACTGGCACGGACAACGTGTACAAATAATGAATGGAGTTCAGGGATTTTGATGGGGATTCAGGCATTCAATTTATTGACAAATTTCACTTTTTTTATTCTTTGAATGCACTCATATACATGTTGTAATGGTATCAGGCATTTCAAAAAATATATGTTGTGTTCATTAAAATTACATGGGCCCTAATTTGCATAAATACACTGGCTGAATAAATTAACATAAAGGGGTGGAACAGGGCCGCAACCACCAACAACTTGATCGATCTAGGCCTACCTGCACTCACCTGCACTGTCTAGACTGGCTCATTAATGACTGTTTCTGTTGCATAATTCAACCAGTGTGTCAATAGCAGGGAACCCTCAGATTAAAAATCAACAGCTTGGCTCTAGATTACACCTGTATCCATACTCTACACTGTCTGGATCAGACAAAATATCACTATAACCTGAGCGTTCATTTTGGGGAAGTTGCTTTCATTTCAGCGCATCTAAATCTGTTGAAATAAGCAGGAATTATCCCACTCACCCAGCTGTGACCATCTCATTTGGAAACATTTAAACTGTATTCTAATTTTATTTGACCAGGTAAATTGACGACCCGGGGAATAGTTACAGGGGAGAGTATCACTTTTTTCAATTCCACAAAAAAATGAACACCCCATCAAAATAAAGTTAGATATCTTCTCTTTTTTTGTGATGTAAGTGTCGAGACGATGCATTTAATCCATGACGAAGCTTTAGCGTTCTTATAGATTGTTATGATGAGTTTCTAGGGTATCAAGTACTTAAGAATGTAAGACTAGATTTAGACACTTAGCTGGGGAGTTCATATAAGATATATAATATGGTACCATGGTTAGTTATAACAGAATAAGGACATAGCCCTGCCTCTGCCGTCTTCCAACTCCAGAACAAAGATCCCCTCTCTCTATATATACACTCTGTTACAAGTCTCTTCACTAACATCCTGTAAACCTCCATGGGCACTCCCTTTCTTTGATGTTATTACCCTTTACCCCTAAGTCATATATCCTGTCCATCAAATTATTCTAAGATCAACATCAGCAATCTACTCTGACATAACGGAATGCAGACTCTGTGACACCAAACCACTTATCTACCAACTCTCCCCTGGTCCACACAATACTATGACACGACATGACATCATTACATTACATTACATTACATACCCATTTCAGCCGTTACAGGGGTGTGTTTGACAGGTCATTACAAACATTTCCGCAGTCTTAATGTTAATGGGGGGAAAAGGACAGGCACAAACAAGAGTATGAAAGAGTCACAGGAGTAAAACGAAAGTAACCAATCCAGCGAGATTGAGTGACAAGTGGATGTTGCACCCCTCATAGAGATATATGGCTGAAAAAAAACCTGATACTCAGTTGGGTGGGGCATGCACATTGCTAAGCTTACGTAATACACCATCCTTCAAAGACCTCATTCTCCCGAAACTGTAAACTGAGGGTCCAGTGTTTCTGACAAACTGGGAGAGACGGTCCACCCCCAGCCAACCCACAGAGAGAGAGGGGTGGTCATACGATACACAACACTTGTCCACCCCACCAAGACTTGATCAGAGGCCCTATCCTGTTACCTCCACCACCACTATATGTGCTCTGTCATGCTAGTGTCCCCAACAACAGCCCATTGATAGAGACCGTCATTGTTCTCTGGTTACAACCTGTTATGATGAAATGACTCCCTATGGGGTTGGTTGGCTACCTTTAAATGGAGCTGCCAGTGACTCACTTCAGAATCTACTGAAATGCTTCAGAATCTGAATGGATTCATCTGAATCTCAGTGGCTCTAGTCTAACCTAACCCCCATACCTGCAGTCAGAATGAATCTATGCATGGGATTCTCAGAATGAATCTATGAATGGGATTCTCAGAATGAATCTATGAATGGGATTCTCAGAATGAATCTATGAATGGGATTCTCAGAATGAATCTATGAATGGGATTCTCAGAATGAATCTATGCATGGGATTCTCAGAATGAATCTATGAATGGGATTCTCAGAATGAATCTAGGAATGGGATTCTCAGAATGAATCTAGGAATGGGATTCTCAGAATGAATCTATGCATGGGATTCTCAGAATGAATCTATGCATGGGATTCTCAGAATGAATCTATGCATGGGATTCTCAGAATGAATCTATGAATGGGATTCTCAGAATGAATCTATGCATGGGATTCTCAGAATGAATCTATGAATGGGATTCTCAGAATGAATCTATGCATGGGATTCTCAGAATGAATCTATGAATGGGATTCTCCGTGGCTCTCTCCACCGCTCACCTGCAGTCAGGTGAAGGCACCAGGTGTTTGGGTTGACTGCCAGAAACCTCGTGAGCTGGTTCTATTGTTTTTTTTTTGTTTTTTTTTTTTTTTTTTTGTTTGATGTGCTGTTATTTTTTTTTTTTTTTTTTTTATTTTTTTTTTATTGTTTGATGTGCTGTTATGCAACTGACTCTCGGTGTATGGAGTTGACTCCTCCCCGGATATGGATCTTCTGACTCTTTCAAATGATTCTGAATCAGTAGAATGAATCTGATTGTCAGTGATCTAAACCCCCCACCTGAATATGGTGCTTCTGACTCTATCAAATGATTCTGAATCAGTAGAATGAATTGAGTGACTCAGTGGCTCTACCTGCAGTCAGGTGCAGGACACCAGCGTGTGTCCGGGTCGGCGGGCAGAAACCTCCTCAGCTGGTACTCCTCCAGTATCTCCAGCAGCGCCGAGTCATCCAGGATGGCCCTTACGTCAGGCGGCGCCAGCGCCTCGGGGCACAGAGGACAGGCCACGCCCCCACACGGCTCTCTGAGATCTCGATGCTGTGCCAGGCAGTCATAACAGGCCCGGTGGGAACCGGCATCGTGGTTGGCTGAGGAGACACAGAGGACACTCCTCCAAGTGGTGATTGGCTGGAGGAGGAGAGGGATAGGACCCCTGTGGAACTGCAGTTGGCTGCAGAAATTCTGCCGCCGTTGTGGCTCCGCCTTCGTCGTCTGTCGTCCCCGATGATGCCTCCCCGATGTCGCCTCCTTCGGTTCCTCCGACCCCCCCGACCCCCCCCGAGTCTCTGCCCTCTTCGGTTGTGATGTTCTGCTCCTGTGGGATGGGAGGAAGGGTAGCATTAATGTCTAGAGTTTGATTTGGTCTTGCTTAGGCCAGAAAGTTCCCTTCTTTCTTTTCTCTCCAAAACTCTTGAGCGTGCCGTCTTTAGCCAACTCTCTTGCTATCTCTCTCAGAATGACCTTCTTGATCCAAACCAGTCAGGTTTCAAGACTGGTCATTCAACTGAGACTGCTCTTCTCTGTGTCACGGAGGCTCTCCGCACTGCTAACGCTAACTCTCTCTCCTCTGCTCTTGTCCTTCTAGACCTGTCTGCTGCCTTTGATACTGTGAACCATCAGATCCTCCTCTCCACCCTCTCCGAGCTGGGCATCTCCGGCGCGGCTCACTCTTGGATTGCGTCCTACCTGACCGGTCGCTCCTACCAAGTGGCGTGGCGAGAATATGTCTCCGCACCACGTGCTCTCACCACTGGTGTCCCCCAGGGCTCAGTTCTAGGCCCTCTCCTATTCTCACTATACACCAAGTCACTTGGCTCTGTCATATCCTCACATGGCCTCCCCTATCATTGCTACGCAGACGACACACAACTAATCTTCTCCTTTCCCCCTTCTGATTACCAGGTGGCGAATCGCATCTCTGCATGTCTGGCAGACATATCAGTGTGGATGACGGATCACCACCTCAAGCTGAACCTCGGCAAGACGGAGCTGCTCTTCCTCCCGGGGAAGGACTGCCCATTACATGATCTCGCCATCACGGTTGACAACTCTGTTGTGTCCTCCTCCCAGAGTGCGAAGAGCCTTGGCATGACCCTGTACAACACCCTGTCGTTCTCCGCTAACATCAAGGCGGTGACCCGATCCTGTAGGTTCATGCTCTACAACATTCGGAGAGTACGACCCTGCCTTACACAGGAAGCGGCACAGGTCCTAATCCAGGCACTTGTCATCTCCCGACTGGATTACTGCAACTCGCTGTTGGCTGGGCTCCCTGCCTGTGCCATTAAACCCCTACAACTCATCCAGAATGCCGCAGCCCATCTGGTGTTCAACCTTCCCAAGTTCTCTCACGTCACCCCGCTCCTCCGCACACTCCACTGGCTTCCAGTCGAAGCTCGCATCTGCTACAAGACCATGGTGCTTGCCTACGGAGCTGTGAGGGGAATGGCACCTCCGTCCCTTCAGGCTCTGATCAGTCCCTACACCCAAACGAGGGCATTGCGTTCATCCACCTCTGGCCTGCTGGCCCCCCTACCTCTGCGGAAGCACAGTTCCCGCTCAGCCCAGTCAAAACTGTTCGCTGCTCTGGCACCCCAATGGTGGAACAAGCTCCCTCACGACGCCAGGACAGCGGAGTCACTCACCACCTTCCGGAGACACTTGAAACCCCACCTCTTTAAGGAATACCTGGGATAGGATAAAGTAATCCTTCTACCCCCCCTTACCCCACACCCACCAAAAAATAAATAAAAATTAAAATAAAAAATACACATTGTAAAGTGGTTATTCCACTGGCTATAAGGTGAATGCACCAATTTGTAAGTCGCTCTGGATAAGAGCGTCTGCTAAATGACGAAAATGTAAATATGTAAGAACTGCAATGCTGTTGGGTTTTTCACGCTAAACTGTTTCTTGTTTATATCAAGAATGGTCCACCACCCAAAGGACATCCAGCCAACTTGACACAACTTTGGAGTGCAACTCCATATTAGGCAGACGTTTCCAATGTCTCATTGATGCCTGGCAAGCACATAAGCCACAAGCAAACAAGTACACTATCTACTCAAACAGGCATAAAACATTCCCCCGAATCGATTTTATATTATTATCTACACCTCTATTTTCTAAAATTATTCGACATTATGAGCTTTTCCGATCACCACTCCTACTACTGCCAATTACACATTTTAGAATCTCCTAAAAAGAGCCACAAGATGGCGTTTCAACTTTTCAATACTACAAAATCCTACATTCTGTGATCAATTTGTACCTTCGGGCTCTGATCAGTCCCTACACCCAAACGAGGGCATTGCGTTCATCCACCTCTGGCCTGCTGGCTCCCCTTCCTCTGCGGAAGCATAGTTCCCGCTCAGCCCAGTCAAAACTGTTCGCTGCTCTGGCACCCCAATGGTGGAACAAGCTCCCTCACGACGCCAGGACAGCGGAGTCACTCACCACCTTCCGGAGACATTTGAAACCCCACCTCTTTAAGGAATACCTGGGATAGGATAAAGTAATCCTTCTACCCCCCCCCCCCCCCCCCCCCCCAAAATTGTAAAGTGGTTATCCCACTGGCTATAGGGTGAATGCACCAATTTGTGAGTCGCTCTGGATGAGAGCGTCTGCTAAATGACGTAAATGTGCCCTTGAGCAAGGCACTTAACCCTAATTGCTCCTGTAAGTCGCTCTGGATAAGAGCGTCTGCTAAATGACTAAAATGTAAATGTAAATGTAATCATTTTGAAATTGAACTAAATTAATTAATGATCAATACAAATTTTGTCAATGACCTCCGGATTCTATGGGATGCCACCAAAGGTTTTATAAAAAAATAAATGGAACTGCATTTGCATCTGGGTTGAATAAAATGACAATTAAAGATATGAGAATTGGAAATGTTGTTAACTGCGTTAGAGCATTCTCAACAAACACTTTTTCCAGACCAGGTAACTATTACTCTGGGGGTCGGGTTGAGGGGGGGGGGGGGGGGGGGGGGGGGTTCTGTGGAATTATTTAAGACTGTTATGGAGAGGTCTTGGAGACGGCAGGCCTTCCCCAGGAGGAAGAGCAGCTCCGTTTTGTCGAGGTTGAGCTTGAGGTGGTGGGCCGACATCCAAGCTGAGATATCTGCCAGGCACGCAGAGATGCGTGTCACCACCTGGGTGTCAGAAGGGGGAAGGAGAAAAGTAGCTGATTGTCATCTGCATAGCAATGATAAGAGAGACAATGTGAGGATATGATGGAGCCGAGTGACTTGGTGTATAGAGAGAAGAGGAGAGGGTCTAGAACCGAGCCCTGGGGGACACCAGTAGTGAGAGTACTTGGTGCAGACACAGATCCTCTCCATGTCACCTGGTAGGAGTGGCCTGACAGGTAGGATGCAATCCAAGAATGTGCAAAGCCTGAGACGCCCAGCCCTGAGAGGGTGGAAAGGAGAGGTGTCGAAGTCAGGTGTCGAAGTCAGCAGATAGATCTAGGAGGATGAAAACAGAGGAGAGAGTCAGCTTTGGCAGAGCAGAGAGCCTCCGTGGAGAAGAGCAGTCTCGGATGTGTGACGCGTCTTGAAGCCTGACTGGTTAGGGTCAAGAAGATATTTCTGAGAGAGATAGCAAGAGAGTTGGTTATAGACAGCACGCTCAAGTGTTTTGGAAATAAAAGAAAGAAGGGATACTGGTCTGTAGTTTTTTTTTTTTACGTCAGAGGGGTCGAGTGTTGGTTTTGTTGAGGAGGGGAGCGACTCTGGCCATTTTGAAGTCAGAGGGGACACAGCCATTGGTCAGGGATGAATTGATGAAGGAAGTGAGGAATGGGAGAAGGTCTCCAGAGATTGTCTGGAAAAGGGAGGAAGGGACCTTACTAGTTGAAGGATTTCATCTGAAGAGAGAGGGGAGAAAGAGGTCAAGGCGTAGGGTACTTCTGTGTGAGTGGGACCAGTGTACTGAATAGGCTGAGTGAATGAGAAGCGGATGTCGTCAACCTTCTTTTCAAAGTGGTTGACAAAGTCGTCCGCAGAGAGGGAGGAGGGAGGGGGTGGAGGATTAAGGAGGGAGGCAAAGGTGGAAAATAGTTAATAATATGCCATTTAGCAGACGCTTTTATCCAAAGCGACTTACAGTCATGCGTGCATACATTTTTTTTTTGTGTATGGTTTTTGTGTATAGTTTCCTAGGGTTAGAGGCAGAAGCTTGTAGAGTGATAGAAAGTGGCTTTTGCAGCGGATACAGAGGAAGAGACGGTAGAGAGGAGGGAGTGAAAGGATGATAGATCCTCCGGAAGTTTAGTTTTCCTCCATTTTCGCTCAGCTGCCCGCAGCCCTGTTCCAACCAGTGTGTTGTCAGTAAAACCAGCGAGTCAGCAGCATTCCCTCCAGCACATAATCAGTGGAGCAAAGTCTTTGGCTGGAGTTCTTACCTTTGACATGGCCCCTGCTAAAGTAAATCACTCTAATCTCTCACTTCCTGTCAATACAGGTGTGTGGCCAAAACACCACCTTATTCACTACATAGCAGAGATGATTAGAAGAAGTAGGAAGCCATCCATCACCATTACATTTTAGTCATTTAGCAGACGCTCTTAACCAGAGTGACTTACAGTTTGTGAGTGCATACATTATAAAATAAATTTTTATACTGGCCCCCAGTGGGAATCGAACCCACAACCCTTGTGTTGCAAACGCCATGCTCTACCAACTGAGCTACATCCCTGCCGGCCATTCCCTCCCATACCCTGGGCCAATTGTGCGCTTCCCCATGGGTCTCCCAGTCAGCTACGACAGAGCCTGGATTCGAACCAGGATCTCTAGTGGCACAGCTAGCACTGCGATGCAGTGCCTTAGACCACTGCGCCACTCGGGAGGCCTTAACACCATCACCTTGTTATTGTGCAACAGTAATGAAGCCAATGGGCCTGGTCTAAGATCATAAGGTATAACACAGATATACTCATTTAATTTCACCCCCAAACACACACACACACACACACACAGAAACACACACCCACAGAAACACACACACACACACACACACACACACACACACACACACACAGAAACACACACACAGAAACAGTTGACTCGCTGGGTTAAATAGAAATTAGTTTGTTTGCTGAAAACATTTACAGTCTGGAAACCAACCAGGGGAAATAAGCCATGATAAGTAAATCAAAACAACCCATTTACAGTCTGGAAACCAACCAGGGGAAATAAGCTATGATAAGTAAATCGGCCTGTCTTACAGTTTTTTACAATCACTTTGGCACTAATTTCAGAACCTTGACGTCATTTTTCAAAACTCTAGACACAAAACTCAAAACGGTCATTACTTGTAACACAGGCTGTCCAATGTTCAAAACATTGCATTGTGCATTCATATCTTTAAAGAAATCTTGCACTTGCACAATCATTGGTTCAAAAAACACATTTATTGTGAAATACCAATGAAACGTTAATTTAGATCACCCACACACAAGCAACCGATAGTTTCATTGTGTCATTGTTTGTACAATCATTAAATATTGTAGTACAAAATAGGTGATACATGTTTCATTATGGTACTACATGTAAATATATCCCTGTAAAAGTACTGCAGTAGTAGAGAGAATACTACAGAGTGAAATCATTGAACAAAATCTGAAATATATTGATGAAAAACAATACAGTACTGTAAAACATCAAATGCAGTGTTCCTCAACTTGCTTGCTTGTACTGTAAAAAGCAAAACATAGGAGTGATTACTGTACTTCTACATTTTCATCAACTCTGTCTTGTGGATTTGGCCACAGGTTCTCATCTACATCACAACAATGGATGTTTTCATTAGCCAAACATCTTGGTAAAAACTTTGAGCATGGCGAATCCAGGCCTGACACTGGTCTGCCGTGATGTCATTGCATGCGTCATCCATGGCCTGGAGAAGAGTGACTTGTTCATGAGGGCGCCTATCATAAACCTTCCATCTCCATGAGGAGAAAAATTCCTCAATCGGGTTAAGGAAAGGAGAGTATGGGGGTAAATACAGGGTGGTAAATTGTGCATGGGCCTGAAACCATGCTTGCACCATATGAGCATGGTGGAACCTGACATTATCCCACACAATGACATAGGTCACGCCACCAGCTCTACAGACCTGATCGAGCTCATCAAGGAAGGTTACAAGGAGAGCTGCATTATATGATCCAATACGAGGTCTGCGTCGCACCACACCATCTTCTGATACAGCCGCACACATGGTAATGTTGGCCCCACGTTGTCCAGGTACTTGGATGGTTGCCCGCTGGCCAATGAAATTCCGACCTCTCCTCCTTGTCTTGGCCAGGTTAAAGCCTGCCTCATCCAAATATTTGAATTTGTGATGGTTGTCATCAGCATCCAGCTCCATCACCCTCTAAAAATACATTTTGGAAAGAGATTTACTGATTACTGTACAATGTAGAATTATTAGGGAATTTTATTACAACAGCCATCTTGAAACTGAACATACTCAGTCCTCATTTGCTTCACTCTGTCTGCATTTCTTTCAAAAGGCACACGGTATAGTTGTTTTAAAGACACCTGGTGCCTTTTCAGCATGCGTACAATAGTCGGCAAACTTATGGATTCCACATTGTTAAACATGTCTTCATTGTCCAAGATATGCTGGCGAATTTCTGTAAGGCGAATATCATTGCAGGCCCGAAACAAATCGACCACAGCCTGCTCTTGTTGGTCAGTCAGAATTTTGCCTCTGCCTCCCCTATTTGGCCTAGTCTCAATTCTACAGGGAACATTACAGTAAGAAGACACTTGGTCACATCACCTACTCTGTGATACACATTGGTATGCAGTCATTTGACAATTGAGAATAGCATAATGTTTAGTGCATGCTGACGACTTACCGGTTCTCTTTGCGGAAAGTTCTAATTATTGAGGCCACGGTTGACCTTTTGAGGTTTGGTTGTATCATTGTAGCCGCCTCAGTCATTGTCATGCCATGATTTATGACATGGTCTACAACTATTGCTCGGATTTCATTGGACACTCTTTGCTGTTGCTGCCGCTGTCTTGGTCCGTGGCCTTGTCCTCTACCACGTTCCCCCACACCTCTCAAACAAGGCCCACGACCACCTCTCAGAAGGGGTGCTTGTCCCCTGCCATTCCTTTGACCAACACGTCTTCCTCGTCTTCCTCCCACCACTGCTTGACCTCTATTGTGACCTGGATCACCTGCCGGCTCCATGTTACAGTACGTATCGCTATGTTGTTGCAAGTGGATCCCAATCAATTCTTTATATACTCGTTCCACAATGTGAACTCAATCATCAGTAACAAGTTGGCAGAATTGGAGAAGCAATTACAAGGGCCTGCATCCATACAGTGCAGTACTGTCAATACTGTAAATAGTCTGAAAAGGTGGTACATGGGACCATAGAAACGGTGTCTGATAAAGAATGATGATGAAATATTACATCCATAGATAATGTAGTCTAATTGGTTCATGCTCCACGCTAATTGGTGACAATGAATCTCATTATCTTGAAACTTTCATGATCTAAACATGGGATATTGTTTGTCTGTTTCCATACGACTATACATGAAGAGTAATGCAACAGTTACTTAACATTTTGAGCAGTTGTATCAATTGATAGTTAGATAATTGTAATGAAATGAATAGACACTCATCTGAAATGTAATGTGTGAATTGCCTTTTGAAATAGTAGTTTTTTTATGTTAAGCTGTGCCATATTGAACAGGTGATTTTTGTTAAATGAACAAATTATCTTAGTTTTATGTGTATTGTATCCAAGCAATTGAAGAAAGTGTTAGAGTTTTGAAAAATGTGCATTTTGATCATTGGTTGTGAGTTTTGTGTCTAGAGTTTTGAAAAATGACGTCAAGTTTTTGAAATTAGTGCCAAAAATTAGTGTAAAAAACTGTAATAAGCCAAGGGGAGGGCCATTAACTCCCTCTGTCATAACGCTTTTAAAAACTCACATTATTTGTATTTCAATGACACTTTACTTCCGTGTGCTCTTCCTAACCCCATACGCCCATAAAATGGAGGTGTGATGTTATGCTTACGCCTCTGTAGCTGTGAGAGTGATACTGGGGGTATGACGTTTGACCTCCAGCAGAAAAGGCATGAGACCATGAGACTTTATGAAGTGTGCAGTGATATCACCCCAGAGAAACCCTTCTCTACACTGCAGTTATGTAATAAAGCAAACACGTTGCACACTGCAGATGGAAATATGATACAGTAGACTAACATTATTGTCAGATAACAGATGGGGTCTGTGTCTGAAATGGCACCCTATTCCCTACATAGTGCACTACTTTTGACCAGGGCCTATGAGACTCTGGTCAAAAGTAGTGCACTATGTAGGGAATAGGGTGCCATTTTGGGACACAAAAATAGTGTTAGTATTAGACATACAGTACATGGATAGTCATTCCATCCTCACTAACTGATTCACATCATAGAAGATGTATTAAACTATAAATCACTTCGATAAACAAAATTGTTCTTCTGGCTGAGTGCATCATTCCATCTCCATTGGCATTTCAGGCCATGCAATGTTTTACGAGGCTTTGGGCACTAGCTTTAATGATGGCCCATGTCATGATAATGACAGATGGGTTATTACATAACAAGCAACTGTCCAAAATTTGTTCAACCCCTTTTTTTAAAAGTGGCACGACAAAACTGCTGAGGTCATTAAAGGCATAGCCTGTTAAAATGCTGCCATCTTATCCTGGCTTTAGGTAGACACAAGGAAGCACATTAGATGTGCAGGACAACAGTATGTTGATGGCTGTAGATTCGTGATTCACCCATTAGCATGAAAATAACTATGAATTAACAGGGAGCTAATGCGACCATTATAATTTGAGCATCCTAGCTAACTCGGTCTTACAGCAATAACATACAAAAGCACATCCCAGGATGCCCCCAAAATCTACCAGGTACTGTACACACATACACTGAGTTTACCAAACATTAAGAACACTTTTTTAATATTGAGTTGCACCCCCCCTTTTGCCCTCAGAACAGCCTCAATTCGTCGGGGCATGGACTCTACAAGGTGTCGAAAGCGTTCCACAGGGATGCTGGCCCCATGTTGACTCCAATGCTTTCCACAGTTGTGTGCTTTCCACAGTTGTGTCAAGTTGGCTGGATGTCCTTTGGGTGGTGGACCATTCTTGAAACACACGGGAAACTGTTGAGCGTGAAAAACCCAGCAGCGTTGCAGTTCTTGACACAAACCGGTGTGCCTGGCACCTACTACCATACCCTGTTCAAAGGCACTTAAATATTTTGTCTTGCCCATTCACCCTCTTGACAATTCATGTCTCAAGGCTTTAAAATAATTATTTAACCTGTCTCCTCCCCTTAATGTATGTACACTGACTGAAGTGGATTTAACAAGTGACATCACAATAAGGGATCATAGCTTTCACCTGGTTTCACATGGTCAGTCTATGACATGGAAAGAACAGGTGTTCTTAATGTTTGGTACAGTCAGTGTACAGGACATGTATATAATGAACTCGTAAACATTGTAAATATGACAATAGAATACAGTATTTCAGAACGTGTCCTAGCATATCAATATCAGGCTGGGAAGAATTCGTGATCCCCACCTATCTGCAAGCATGACCAATGGCATAAAAACCATATTGACATGTAAATTCAACCGGAAATACATAAAACATCCAATACATATTTATGCAGTGTCAAGTGGACACATAACCAACCCTGTTATCTACAGTAGACTATGGACAGTGAATTGGGTAAAAATATGTTTGCACCTTTTTTTTTTTAAACGTCACGACAAAACTGTTGAGGTTGGAAAATAGGCTCTCTTTCTTTTTTGCCATTCTCAACGCTTAGAGACAGAGAGTTATATACTATTATAGATAGATAGTTCGAGCTCCACTTAGTTTTTTGAGCAAGAAGCTTGCAACAACTCAGGTAGGTAACAAAGTGAGAATGCTGTGATACTTGTTACCTACTGAAAGCTGCTGCTAATCATTACATTTACAGTCATTCAGCAGACGCTCTTATCCAGAGCAATTAGGGTTAAATGCCTTGCTCAAGGGCACATCGACAGATTTTTCACCTAGTCGGCTCGGGGATTAGAACCAGCGACCTTTCGGTTACTGGCACAACGCTCTTAACCACTAAGCTACCTGCCGTAGATGCCACAACGTTGGAGCACCCACCCATGATACCCTAGCTATTAAATATCGCTCCATGGAACAGGGGGCCAGGGAAAACTATCAACA
Source organism: Coregonus lavaretus (assembly GCF_964263955.1). NCBI lineage: Eukaryota > Metazoa > Chordata > Actinopteri > Salmoniformes > Salmonidae > Coregonus > Coregonus lavaretus. Next base: position 50,401 of record NW_028166633.1, read on the forward strand.
ATGCGGGTTTTGGTGTCATGTCCTCAGGACCACCTGTGAGCCCGCCCGCGACAGACCTATCATGCCCCCGCGCAGGCCACGGCATCCCCTTCTCCAAGCACACTACATCATGAATCCCTTATTCAGAGTCTAATAACATTTCGTGGTCCATTTTGTAGGCTATAATCAATTGCCTATAAAATATATTATTTTATTTCAGATTATATCCTGAAGATGTTGGTTTGGGGCATCTTTTTGGGGAGAAACGTGAAAACTTATTGAGAAACCCTTTTGAGGCTCATCGAAAGCGATACAATGTTGCACCATTCAACGCCTAGTTTTATAGGCTAAACACCGTATCATCACACGACCTGTCTATTATTAACTAGGGGGTCTGACCAGCGCAGCAGTGCAGGGAGTGGGGAGGTTATTACATATTCCACCTCATTCAGAATTTAAAAAACGTTACATTCATCTGGTTAAAGGTCTACGTCATAACGGTTTCTGGTTCGTTCTAGTCAAAACGAGTGACACTGATACTACGCACAGGACCATTATATTTCTAATGAGTAAAACGGCACCTTTACCTCTCTCCAGCGTGTTGTCTTCGCAGTCGAGATTCGAGAATCAACAACTAACTCCTCCCCTCGAACAGCAGAGCAGAGCAGAGCTCCATCAACCCTCCCACTGTTCTAAAACATATCTGGACATCAAAGCTTAACTACAAAATGAGTCAGAGTGAATTTCGCAGGAACCCACGGTCGGAGAAACTGTGGCAAATGACGTTGCGGAGGAGATCCCCCCCTACCCTTTGTAGAGCGAGCTCCCCCGTTATTCCACTCCCAGGCGCGTGTTGGTTCAGGTTGGTGTTGGGGAGGGATGGGTTTTGGCGTTGGGGAGGGGTGGGTGTTGGCGTTGGGGAGGGGTGGGTGTTGGCGTTGGTAAGGGGTGGGTGTTGGCGTTGGGGAGGGGTGGGTGTTGGTGTTGGGGTGGTGTGGGTGTTGGTGTTGGGTAGGGGTGGGTGTTGGTGTTGGGTAGGGGTGGGTGTTGGTGAGGGGTGGGTGTTGGCGTTGGTGAGGGGTGGGTGGGTGGGTGTTGGGGTGGGGTGGGTGTTGGTGTTGGGAAGGGGTGGGTGTTGGTGTTGGTGTTGGGGAGGGGTGGGTGTTGGTGTTGGGAAGGGGTGGGTGTTGGGGTGGGGTGGGTGTTAGTGTTAGTGTTGGTGTTGGGGAGGGGTGGGTGTTGGTGTTGGGGTGGGGTGGGTGTTGGTGTTGGGGTGGGGTGGGTGTTGGTGTTGGGGAGGGGTGGGTGGGTGTTGGTGAGGGGTGGGTGGGTGTTGGTGTTGGTGTTGGGGTGGGGTGGGTGTTGGTGTTGGTGTTGGGAAGGGGTGGGTGTTGGTGTTGTGTGGGTGTTGGTGTTGGTGTTGGGGAGGGGTGGGTGTTGGTGTTGGGAAGGGGTGGGTGTTGGTGTTGGGGAGGGGTGGGTGTTGGTGTTGGGTGTTGGTGTTGGTGTTGGGAAGGGGTGGGTGTTGGTGTTGGTGTTGGTGTTGGTGTTGGGGTGGGGTGGGTGTTGGTGTTGGGGAGGGGTGGGTGTTGGTGTTGGGGTGGGTGTTGGTGTTGGGGTGGGTGTTGGTGTTGGGTGTTGGTGTTGGTGTTGGGAAGGGGTGGGTGTTGGTGTTGGTGTTGGTGTTGGTGTTGGGGTGGGGTGGGTGTTGGTGTTGGGGAGGGGTGGGTGTTGGTGTTGGGGTGGGTGTTGGTGTTGGGGTGGGTGTTGGTGTTGGGGTTGGTGCAGCAGTCGGCCTGACTGCAGGTGGCACACTCCAGTGACATAGACCAATGGGATCACGCAGAAATAAAGGGTCCCTCTCAGTTTCATAAATATCTCAGCCTCATCAAATGTTACAACACAGCCTCGTTCATTCAGTTTGAAATGGGTTAAACATTAAGTATCACGCAATTTCCGAAATGTAGCGTAAAAGTCTGCAAAAGTCTGCATTCAATAGGCTTAACCTGCCACCCCCCCCCAAAAAAAAAAAATTGGTTAAAGGAATGTGCAACGTTTGTGAGCTTGATAAATTCCCCAACACAGACATTTTAAGAGATTGAATAAGAATATATACGAATATAATAACGTCTTCTTCTTCTGTCACAGCACATGAAATAGACAAAAATAAACATTTCACATGGCTGAAATAATTAGAAACAGCAAAAAACTACAAGTACCAAGACACAGACGACCGGAAATTAATTTAGGAAGCGGAAACACGTGCAACAGCGGAAGAGACTGTATACAATGGAAAACAAAAAATCAATTAAGTTATGAAAAACAATATTAATTGCCTTTCTTTGTCGCCGCTGCACATACAGAAATGGCGGATATCTAGACACGGTAATTTAGGTCTCATTTATGCATGGGTATATGGAGCGTTACTGGGTACACCGGAGAGGTTTATTTAGCTACTAAATTTAGCCAGGTAGATTAACGGTAGCTTGATAAACGTTAGCTAGTCGGCTAATTAAGCACATACTGTACCTGCTGTTTAGCTAGCTAGTAACTGATGTTAACCATTGCCTGCACGCTATCATTAACTATCAAGCTTTCAGAATACTCCATATATAACAAGCCGGACAGAAATCTTTAACAGTAGCTAGCTATCATGTCTTTCGTATGTTACTGTACTATTTTGTTTGGTTTTTCAGACAAATTAGCCTGGTAACGTTGTGCAGTCGTTGACGCTAGCTAGCCAACAAACATCATTAACTAGCTAGCTAGCTAGCTGTCAACAAAGGATCATTAAGGGCCAGGAGCAAGCTAGCAAGCTGCAACAACATCCACATGATAGACAGCGATTTGATCTGTCTGCATCCTGATACTCTACTTGGTGAGCCATCTAGCTCGCTAACTATTCGTTTTTTAACGTGGTATTTTAATCATTGGTGTAGAGCTGGCAGGTCCGTGTATCACACATTCGGTTTGCTATACCAGAACTATATAGGTAGCTAGGGCCAATTATGCCTGAATTGCCTGAAAATGCATTGGCATATCTTGTTGATTGACATAGCTATTTCTTTGTGTTTGTGTGTCTACTAGAACCACTGGAGAAGTTCCTGAGGTCTTTCAGAAGAGAGAGGCTGACCGGAAGATGCCAAGAAGAAAACAACAGCATCCTCAACCTGTCAAGTGTAAGGGCTGAAACTGTCACAGTCTTATAACTGTAAGCCACTGTTGTAGTCCCGTGTAGCTCAGTTGGTAGAGCATGGCGCTTGCAACGCCAGGGTTGTGGGTTCGATTCCCACGGGGGGGGGGGGGGGGGGGGCAGTATGAAAATGTTTTTGTGATGTAAAAGAATGAGACAAAGATAAATCATGTCAAAACTTTTTCCACCTTTAATGTGACCTATAACGTGAACAATTCAGTTGAAAAACAAACTGAAATCTTTGAGGAAAAACTAAAAATAACCTGGTTGCAAAAGTGTGCACACCCTTAAACTAATACATTGTTGATGCACCTTTTGATTTTATTACAGCACCCAGTCTTTTTGGGTAGTAGTCTATTAGCATGGCACATCTTGACGTGGCAATATTTGCCCACTCTTCTTTGCAAAAGCGCTCCAAATCTGTCAGATTGCGAGGACATCTCCTGTGCACAGCCCTCTTCAGATCACCCCAGAGATGTTCAATTAGATTCAGATCTGGGCTCTGGCTGGGCCATTCCAAAACATTAATGTTCTTCTGGTGAAGCCATGCTTTTGTGGATTTGGATGTGTGCTTTGGGTCGTTGTCGTGCTGAAAGGTGAACTTCCTCTTCAGCTTTCTAACGGACGCCTGAAGGTTTTGTGCCAAAATTGCCTGGTATTTGGAACTGTTCATAATTCCCTCCACCCAGACTAAGGACCCGGTTCCAGCTGAAGATAAACAGCCCCAAAGCATGATGCTGCCACCACCATGCTTCACTGTGGGTATGGTGTTCTTTGGGTGATGTGCAGTGTTGTTTTTGCGCCAAACATACCTTTTGGAATTAACCTTGGTTTCATCAGACCATAACACATTTTCCCACGTGCTTCTGGGGGACTTGATGTTTGTTTTTGCAAACTTCAGCCGGGTTTGGATGTTTTTCTTTGTAAGAAAAGGCTTCCGTCTTGCCACCCTACCCCATAGCCCATTCATATGAAGAATACGGGAGATTGTTGTCACATGTAGCACACAGCCAGTACTTGCCAGAAATGCATGCAGTTCCTTTAATGTTGCTGTAGGCCTCTTGGAAGCCTCCCTGACCAGTTTTCTCATCTTTTCATAAATGTTGGAGGGACGTCCAGTTCTTGGTAATGTCTCTGTTGTGCCATATTTTCTCCACTTGATGATGACTGTCTTCACTGTGTTCCATGGTATATGTAATGCTTTGGAAATTATTTTGTACCCTTCTCCTGACTGATATCTTTCAACAATGAGATCCCTCTGATGCTTTGGAAGCTGTCTGCGGACCATGGCTTTTGCTCTGAGATGCAACTAAGAAAATGTCAGGAAAATCCTACTAGAACAGCTGAACTTTATTTGTGATTAATCAGAGTCACTTTAAATGACGGCAGGTGTGTAATGACTTCTATTTAACATGAGTTTGAATGTGATTGGTTAATTCTGAACACAGCCACACCCCCAGTGATAAGAGGGTGTGCACACTGATGCAACCAGGTTATTGTAAGGTTTTCATTTTTCCCCCCTCGAACATTTCGGTTTGTTTTTCAATTGAATTGTTCACATTATAGGTCACATTAACAGTGGAAAAAGTTCTGACATGATTTATCTTTGTCTCATTATTTTACATCACAAAGACCTGGCATTTTAACAGGGGTGGGTATACTTTTTATATCCAATGTATGCACTCACTAACTTTAAGTGGCTTTGGATAAGAGCGTCTGCTAAATGACTAAAATGTAAATGTTGTATGCATTGGCCCTGTATAGAACAAGGAATGTTGCTCCATTCTCTACAGGGCAACATGCATGTTATGCTAATGAGTTCCTGATCTTTGCACTCTGGTCTTACATGTCCTGTTTGAGAGCAGATGAATCAAATATGAAATACGGGAAGAACTGCATTCATTCACTACGGAATTTATTTACTGGACAAGTTGTAGGGTGTGAACTAATGGTGACCTCTTTCTAACATGGTGATGAGTGGGATCATCAAGGTCATGTAGCTAGAGACATAGAAATGGACATGAACGATCTGTCCCCACATGGGCATTTTACTGGAGAACCTGGCTATGCTTAAACAGTTGTTTTCACTTGATAATCTTTGAGGAACACGTTTAAAAGAAGAAAAAAAAAAGATACAAAACTATCAGTCAGGAAATGACTTATTGGGTAATATGCCGGGGTGCCAGTATGGGGGAAAAAAATATATATATATATAATGTATGCACTCACTAACTGTAAGTGGCTCTGGATAAGAGCGTCTGCTAAATGACTAAAATGTAAATGGCAGTGGCTCTGTCCCAATTTCTCTTTCTGCGATTTACTCGCATCCAATCTCCTCAACCATATTGAAGGAAAATGCCCGCGGTCCCTCCTTCCAATGAGGAGAGGAGATGGGAATCGAGGAAAGGTGACTCGAATATGATATGATACAGGAAATATCCCCGAATACGTCATAGAAACACTTAACCCAGGCGTCTTTGTTCTTGTCGATGGCAGCAGATGTGTTCTTGTCATTAACATTGGCTACTGCCTTAACCACAGTCCTCCCCTCCTATGGTGAAAGACAAATGAAGGGTACGTCCCAAATGGCACCCTATCCTAGCCTGATGACTCATACTAAATTCTTCCGCTGCTCTGTCGTTCACTACATACTTTAGTCTGAAGTCGTTTGTGGTGACGAGGGGGCATGAGGGGCGTTGTACAAAACAGTCATCAACATTTTACATTTTAGTCATTTAGCAGACGCTCTTATCCAGAGCCACTTACAGTTAGTGAGTGCATACATTATTTTTTTTATACTGGCCCCCCGTGGGAATTGAACCCACAACCCTGGCATTGCAAACGCCATGCTCTACCAATTGAGCTACATCCCTGCCGGTCATTCCCTCCCCTACCCTGGACGACGCTGAGCCAATTGTGCGCCGCCCCATGGGTCTCCCGGTCGCGGCCGGCTACGACAGAGCCTGGATACGAACCAGGATCTCTAGTGGCACAGCTAGCACTGCGTGCAGTGCCTTAGACCACTGCGCCACTCGGGAGACACATTGGGTTGAGAACGATTGGGTCGTCTCTAACTAAATCAGAGTATCAAAGCCAACGACTGATTTTTCAAACCGCCGCTTTACCCACGTGCGTTCTGGCTCTGGCCCGACCCATCGGTTTCTGGAGTAATCAGACGACCCCGAATGTGTTGGCATTCGGTGAAGGGGTCGGGGGGGGGGGGAAGCCACTCGGATCCAGACTCATTGAGGAGAAGAAACTAACGTCTGTGGGTGTGGCGTAGCGTTTGGCCCGAGCAAGGAGTCTGGGTAGCCAGGCAAATCCTATTCCCTAGATAGTGCACTACATTTGACCAGGGTCCCAAATATAGCTCTGGTCAAAAGCAGTGTATCATACAGGGAGGCAGCAACAGACTCACGTGCTGTCATGCATCACATTCTCCACTAGAGGGCAGCAGAGTATTAGTTCATTCAGAAAGCCTTTGAAAGGGATACTTTGGGATGTTAACACTACTTCCCCAGAGTCAGATGAACTCGTGGATACCATTTTCATGTCTCTGTGTCCATTTATGAAGGAAGTTAGAGGTACTTTCCCGAGCCAATGCTAACTAGCGTTAGCACAATGACTGGAAGTCTACAAGTATCTACTAGCATGCTAGCAGATACCCATAGACTTCCAGTCATTGCCAAAATCCCGAAGTATTCCTTTAACTGTGGCAGACAGTCTTGGAAATTACAGGCAGCTGGTGTCTTTGACTATTGAATATTCATAGCTGTGTGTCAAGGGTGTTTTCTACATTAACTTGGAGAAATTAGAATTTCTGTAATTTAGGCTGGAAAAACATGGCTTGATTAAATATTAAATTGCCTTCTCACATCCTTATGACTTCTAACCTTCATGTAAAGCTATTTTCTAGCAGTCCCCTGACGAATATAAATAAAGGCTATGTAAAAAAATACAATTACTGTGACATTATGGTACTTCTCAGGGCATTTTTAATCATCTTATTTTTTTTGTTTTATATGATGATGGATTCTGAAGATGGAGTAGGAACCGTTGGAGCTCCAGGAAGCCTGACCTTGTATTGTAAAGAATGCTAGATCTAATTGTTGCTTTGTGTTTCAGTGGATTCTGAAGATGGAGTAGTAACCATTGGAGCTCCAGGAAGCCTGACCTTGAAGGCAGATTTCCTTCTGGGACACGACCTTGAGTTTGGTGACTCCGACCATGACAAGACCCTAGGCCTGGACGACAAATACTCAGGTTGGTGCTTCATTTATTAAAGCTTTATTCAGACAGGTTGGTGCTTCATTTATTAAAGCTTTATTCAGACAGGTTGGTGCTTCATTTATTAAAGCTTTATTCAGACAGGTTGGTGCTTCATTTATTAAAGCTTTATTCAGACAGGTTGGTGCTTCATTTATTAAAGCTTTATTCAGACAGGTTGGTGCTTCATTTATTAAAGCTTTATTCAGACAGGTTGGTGCTTCATTTATTAAAGCTTTATTCAGACAGGTTGGTGCTTCATTTATTAAAGCTTTATTCAGACAGGTTGGTGCTTCAGTTATTAAAGCTTTATTCAGACAGGTTGGTGCTTCATTTATTAAAGCTTTATTCTGACAGGTTGGTGCTTCATTTATTAAAGCTTTATTCAGACAGGTTGGTGCTTCATTTATTAAAGCTTTATTCAGACAGGTTGGTCCTTCATTTATTAAAGCTTTATTCAGACAGGTTGGTGCTTCATTTATTAAAGCTTTATTCAGACAGGTTGGTGCTTCATTTATTAAAGCTTTATTCAGACAGGTTGGTGCTTCATTTATTAAAGCTTTATTCAGACAGGTTGGTGCTTCATTTATTAAAGCTTTATTCAGACAGGTTGGTGCTTCATTTATTAAAGCTTTATTCAGACAGGTTGGTGCTTCAGTTATTAAAGCTTTATTCAGACAGGTTGGTGCTTCATTTATTAAAGCTTTATTCTGACCGGTTGGTGCTTCATTTATTAAAGCTTTATTCAGACAGGTTGGTGCTTCATTTATTAAAGCTTTATTCAGACAGGTTGGTGCTTCATTTATTAAAGCTTTATTCAGACAGGTTGGTGCTTCATTTATTAAAGCTTTATTCAGACAGGTTGGTGCTTCATTTATTAAAGCTTTATTCAGACAGGTTGGTGCTTCATTTATTAAAGCTTTATTCAGACAGGTTGGTGCTTCATTTATTAAAGCTTTATTCAGACAGGTTGGTGCTTCATTTATTAAAGCTTTATTCCGACAGGTTGGTTCTTCATTTATTAAAGCTTTATTCAGACAGGTTGGTGCTTCATTTATTAAAGCTTTATTCTGACAGGTTGGTGCTTCATTTATTAAAGCTTTATTCAGACAGGTTGGTGCTTCATTTATTAAAGCTTTATTCTGACAGGTTGGTGCTTCATTTATTAAAGCTTTATTCAGACAGGTTGGTGCTTCATTTATTAAAGCTTTATTCAGACAGGTTGGTGCTTCATTTATTAAAGCTTTATTCAGACAGGTTGGTGCTTCATTTATTAAAGCTTTATTCAGACAGGTTGGTGCTTCATTTATTAAAGCTTTATTCAGACAGGTTGGTGCTTCATTTATTAAAGCTTTATTCTGACAGGTTGGTGCTTCATTTATTAAAGCTTTATTCAGACAGGTTGGTGCTTCATTTATTAAAGCTTTATTCAGACAGGTTGGTGCTTCATTTATTAAAGCTTTATTCAGACAGGTTGGTGCTTCATTTATTAAAGCTTTATTCAGACAGGTTGGTTCTTCATTTATTAAAGCTTTATTCTGACAGGTTGGTGCTTCATTTATTAAAGCTTTATTCAGACAGGTTGGTGCTTCATTTATTAAAGCTTTATTCAGACAGGTTGGTGCTTCATTTATTAAAGCTTTATTCAGACAGGTTGGTGCTTCATTTATTAAAGCTTTATTCTGACAGGTTGGTGCTTCATTTATTAAAGCTTTATTCTGACAGGTTGGTGCTTCATTTATTAAAGCTTTATTCAGACAGGTTGGTGCTTCATTTATTAAAGCTTTATTCAGACAGGTTGGTGCTTCAGTTATTAAAGCTTTATTCAGACAGGTTGGTGCTTCATTTATTAAAGCTTTATTCAGACAGGTTGGTGCTTCATTTATTAAAGCTTTATTCAGACAGGTTGGTGCTTCATTTATTAAAGCTTTATTCAGACAGGTTGGTGCTTCATTTATTAAAGCTTTATTCAGACAGGTTGGTGCTTCATTTATTAAAGCTTTATTCAGACAGGTTGGTGTTTCATTTATTAAAGCTTTATTCAGACAGGTTGGTGCTTCATTTATTAAAGCTTTATTCTGACAGGTTGGTGCTTCATTTATTAAAGCTTTATTCAGACAGGTTTGTTTTGTTGGACGGAAATATAACTTGAGATGTGGGGCACTAAACTAGACAATTGTTAGGCCTAAATCAAGGCCTGAATCAGTACAGAAAAGTATGAAAATGTAAGTTGCTCTGAGTAAGAGCGTCTGCTAAATGGCTAAAAGGTCATGTAAAGGTCATGCATTGGTGGGCGATCAAATATATTTTGCAAGAGAGACCTGTTCCATGATAGCAGCATGTCATGGAGGTCAAAAAGTTACTAATGAATCTTGCATTGGCAGACACATTTGAGATGTTCTGGAGACCACCAAACCAAGAACAGTCGGGGTCAAGGTATGGCTGGGCGATATATTGTGAATACCTGTATACCGGTATGGATTCGCATACCGGTATGGATTTTACAATACCGTCTATAACGGTATTTTTGATACAGTGCTGAATTAAATGAAAAGTTCTACAAATTGGACTACTTCACTGTCAGTTTGGTTGAGTGTGTATAACCATCAGTATTGTAGAAAGCCCATTAAAACCACTTAGGATTCATGTGTTGCCATTCTAGGTTCATGCACTACTCATAAAACATCAAAAATGAGAAAAATATTGTGAAATGATATATTGGCCCTATCGCCCAGTCCTATATCAAGGTCTTGAGGCCTGAGTTATCTGCATAACCTGCATACTAGCCTTGTTGGGTTTTAGACTGATGCCTTGTTGGGTTTTAGACTGATGCCTTGTTGGGTTTTAGACTGTTGGGTTTTAGACTGATGCCTTGTTGGGTTTTAGACTGATGCCTTGTTGGGTTTTAGACTGTTGCCTTGTTGGGTTTTAGACTGTTGCCTTGTTGGGTTTTAGACTGTTGCCTTGTTGGGTTTTAGACTGATGCCTTGTTGGGTTTTAGACTGATGCCTTGTTGGGTTTTAGACTGATGCCTTGTTGGGTTTTAGACTGTTGCCTTGTTGGGTTTTAGACTGATGCCTTGTTGGGTTTTAGACTGATGCCTTGTTGGGTTTTAGACGGATGCCTTGTTGGGTTTTAGACTGATGCCTTGTTGGGTTTTAGACTGTTGCCTTGTTGGGTTTTAGACTGATGCCTTGTTGGGTTTTAGACTGATGCCTTGTTGGGTTTTAGACGGATGCCTTGTTGGGTTTTAGACTGATGCCTTGTTGGGTTTTAGACTGATGCCTTGTTGGGTTTTAGACTGATGCCTTGTTGGGTTTTAGACTGTTGCCTTGTTGGGTTTTAGACTGTTGCCTTGTTGGGTTTTAGACTGATGCCTTGTTGGGTTTTAGACTGATGCCTTGTTGGGCTTTAGACTGATGCCTTGTTGGGTTTTAGACTGATGCCTTGTTGGGTTTTAGACTGATGCCTTGTTGGGTTTTAGACTGATGCCTTGTTGGGTTTTAGACTGATGCCTTGTTGGGTTTTAGACTGATGCCTTGTTATTTTATAATGTCAGGTATGATGGGGCTGTTGTTTGCTACCTAAAGGCTGTATTACCAAGACAACGGCAGGCACCAGTCATGACCTCAGTCAGATACCCTGTGACCGTTGTTCACAGTAATCTCATGCAAAACTGCGCAAATTGAATGGCACTGATGGGTAGTCTACCAAACTTGCTAACGACCCTTGTTAATGGCCTGGGCCCGGTTTCCCGATAGCGATGGAATTTAGGTTTGAATGTTTTAACGATGCATCCAGTGCTTAATTTGAGCTGGATCCTGCCGGAACAGGATCTGGATCCTCTCCGTTTTGGACTGTTTCGTTCCGGAACCCATTTAACCTCCCGAGTGGCGCAGTGGTCTAAGGCGCTGCATCGCAGTGCTAGCTGTGCCACTAGAGATCCTGGTTCGAATCCAGGCTCTGTCGTAGCCGGCCGTGACCGGGAGACCCATGGGGCGGCGCATTAATTGGCCCAGCGTCGTCCAGGGTAGGGGAGGGAATGGCCGGCAGGGATGTAGCTCAGGTGGTAGAGCATGGCGTTTGCAACGCCAAGGTTGTGGGTTTGATTCCCATGGGGGGGGGCCAGTATGAAAAAAAAAAAAATGTATGCACTAACTGTAAGTCGCTCTGGATAAGAGCGTCTGCTAAATGACTAAACTGTAAACTATTTGGCCGGATGCAGTAGGCATGCCTCTCCTGGCATGAATAGCTATTTTCGGTAACACTTTACTTGACACCCAGCGTCGTAACACGGTCATGACAGCTGACATAACTTGTTGATAACCTGTTTATAATATGGTCATAACACTGTCATGACACATGTAGACCTGTTGTGACATGAATTGCATTATTTTATGGCTGGTTATGACACCAACCTAAGTGTCAAAACCCACAAAACCTACCACACAAGGCAAAACATTCCATTACACCATAGCCTACCTGTCAACAGTATGTTTATATATATATATATATACAGTGAGGGAAAAAAGTATTTGATCCCCTGCTGATTTTGTACGTTTGCCCACTGACAAAGACATGATCAGTCTATAATTTTAATGGTAGGTTTATTTGAACAGTGAGAGACAGAATAACAAAAAAAAAATCCAGAAAAACGCATGTCAAAAATGTTATGAATTGATTTGCATTTTAATGAGGGAAATAAGTATTTGACCCCTCTGCAAAACATGACTTAGTACTTGGTGGCAAAACCCTTGTTGGCAATCACAGAGGTCAGACGTTTCTTGTAGTTTGCCACCAGGTTTGCACACATCTCAGGAGGGATTTTGTCCCACTCTTTGCAGATCTTCTCCAAGTCATTAAGGTTTCGAGGCTGACGTTTGGCAACTTGAACCTTCAGCTCCCTCCACAGATTTTCTATGGGATTAAGGTCTGGAGACTGGCTAGGCCACTCCAGGACCTTAATGTGCTTCTTCTTGAGCCACTCCTTTGTTGCCTTGGCCGTGAGTTTTGGGTCATTGTCATGCTGGAATACCCATCCACGACCCATTTTCAATGCCCTGGCTGAGGGAAGGAGGTTCTCACTCAAGATTTGATGGTACATGGCCCCGTCCATCGTCCCTTTGATGCGGTGAAGTTGTCCTGTCCCCTTAGCAGAAAAACACCCCCAAAGCATAATGTTTCCACCTCCATGTTTGACGGTGGGGATGGTGTTCTTGGGGTCATAGGCAGCATTCCTCCTCCTCCAAACACGGTGAGTTGAGTTGATGCCAAAGAGCTCGATTTTGGTCTCATCTGCCCACAACACTTTCACCCAGTTCTCCTCTGAATCATTCAGATGTTCATTGGCAAACTTCAGACGGGCATGTATATGTGCTTTCTTGAGCAGGGGGACCTTGTGGGCGCTGCAGGATATCAGTCCTTCACGGCGTAGTGTGTTACCAATTGTTTTCTTGGTGACTATGGTCCCAGATGCCTTGAGATCATTGACAAGATCCTCCCGTGTAGTTCTGTGCTGATTCCTCACTGTTCTCATGATCATTGCAACTCCACGAGGTGAGATCTTGCATGGAGCCCCAGGCTGAGGAAGATTGACAGTTATTTTGTGTTTCTTCCATTTGCGAATAATCGCACCAACTGTCACCTTCTCACCAAGCTGCTTTGCGATGGTCTTGTAGCCCATTCCAGCCTTGTGTAGGTCTACAATCTTGTCCCTGACATCCTTGGAGAGCTCTTTGGTCTTGGCCATGGTGGAGAGTTTGGAATCTGATTGATTGATTGCTTCTGTGGACAGGTGTCTTTTATACAGGTAACAAGCTGAGATTAGGCGCACTCCCTTAAAGAGTGTGTACCTGTATAAAAGACACCTGGGAGCCAGAAATCTTTCTGATTGAGAGGGGGTCAAATACTTATTTCCGTCATTAAAATGCAAATCAATTTATAACATTTTTGACATGCGTTTTTCTGGATTTTGTTGTTGTTATTTTGTCTCTCACTGTTCAAATAAACCTACCATTAAAATTATAGACTGATCATTTCTTTGTCAGTGGGCAAACGTACAAAATCAGCAGGGGATCAAATACTTTTTTCCCTCACTGTAATAATAAAAGTAAAATAAAGAACAGAGTAGCAACAGCATATGATGATTAGTGGGAGTGTGTTTGTGGGAGTGTGTGTATATACAGTGGGGGAAAAAAGTATTTAGTCAGCCACCAATTGTGCAAGTTCTCCCACTTAAAAAGATGAGAGAGGCCTGTAATTTTCATCATAGGTACACGTCAACTATGACAGACAAAATGAGATTTTTTTCCTCCAGAAAATCACATTGTAGGATTTTTAATGAATTTATTTGCAAATTATGGTGGAAAATAAGTATTTGGTCAATAACAAAAGTTTCTCAATACTTTGTTATATACCCTTTGTTGGCAATGACACAGGTCAAACGTTTTCTGTAAGTCTTCACAATGTTTTCACACACTGTTGCTGGTATTTTGGCCCATTCCTCCATGCAGATCTCCTCTAGAGCAGTGATGTTTTGGGGCTGTCGCTGGGCAACACAGACTTTCAACTCCCTCCAAAGATTTTCTATGGGGTTGAGATCTGGAGACTGGCTAGGCCACTCCAGGACCTTGAAATGCTTCTTACAAAGCCACTCCTTCGTTGCCCGGGCGGTGTGTTTGGGATCATTGTCATGCTGAAAGACCCAGCCAAGTTTCATCTTCAATGCCCTTGCTGATGGAAGGAGGTTTTCACTCAAAATCTCACGATACATGGCCCCATTCATTCTTTCCTTTACACGGATCAGTCGTCCTGGTCCCTTTGCAGAAAAACAGCCCCAAAGCATGATGTTTCCACCCCCATGCTTCACAGTAGGTATGGTGTTCTTTGGATGCAACTCAGCATTCTTTGTCCTCCAAACACGACGAATTGAGTTTTTATCAAAAAGTTATATTTTGGTTTCATCTGACCATATGACATTCTCCCAATCCTCTTCTGGATCATCCAAATGCACTCTAGCAAACTTCAGACGGGCCTGGACATGTACTGGCTTAAGCAGGGGGACACGTCTGGCACTGCAGGATTTGAGTCCCTGGCGGCGTAGTGTGTTACTGATGGTAGGCTTTGTTACTTTGGTCCCAGCTCTCTGCAGGTCATTCACTAGGTCCCCCCGTGGGGTTCTGGGATTTTTGCTCACCGTTCTTGTGATCATTTTGACCCCACGGGGTGAGATCTTGCGTGGAGCCCCAGATCGAGGGAGATTATCAGTGGTCTTGTATGTCTTCCATTTCCTAATAATTGCTCCCACAGTTGATTTCTTCAAACCAAGCTGCTTACCTATTGCAGATTCAGTCTTCCCAGCCTGGTGCAGGTCTACAATTTTGTTTCTGGTGTCCTTTGACAGCTCTTTGGTCTTGGCCATAGTGGAGTTTGGAGTGTGACTGTTTGAGGTTGTGGACAGGTGTCTTTTATACTGATAACAAGTTCAAACAGGTGCCATTAATACAGGTAACGAGTGGAGGACAGAGAAGCCTCTTAAAGAAGAAGTTACAGGTCTGTGAGAGCCAGAAATCTTGCTTGTTTGTAGGTGAACAAAGACTTATTTTCCACCATAATTTGCAAATAAATTCATTAAAAATCCTACAATGTGATTTTCTGGAATTTTTTTCCTCAATTTGTCTGTCAAAGTTGACGTGTACCTATGATGAAAATTACAGGCCTCTCTCATCTTTTTAAGTGGGAGAACTTGCACAATTGGTGGCTGACTAAATACTTTTTTCCCCGACTGTATAGTCTTGTGAGTGTGCGTAGTCAGTGCAAGATAGTCCGGGTAACCATTAATTTACTCTTTAGCAGTCTTATGGCTTGGGGGTAGAAGCTGTCTCGGAGCCTGTTGGTCCAAGAGCCGATGCTCCGGTACCGTTTTCAGGTCAATAGGAGAGTCTATGGCTTGGGTGGCTGGAGTATTTAGGATTTTTTTGGGGCCTTCCTCTGACACCGCCTGACATTAGAGGTTGTGTAACACTGGTTGTGGTTGTGGGGGCCAACTTATTTTTCACATTATGAGTATGCCCCTTTCACAAATTTTTTATCTGGTTCTGTATTTAACTGAGTTTTTCAAGTAATGCTGTAGTCATTAATTTACATTTTAGTCATTTAGCAGACGCTCTTATCCAGAGCGACTAACAGTTAGTGAGTGCATACATTATTTTTATTTTTCATACCCCCCGTGGGAATCAAACACACAACCCTGGCGTTGCAAACGCCATGCTCTACCAACTGAGCTACATCCCTGCCGGCAATTCCCTCCCCTACCCTGGACGACGCTGGGCCAATTGTGCGCCGCCCCATGGGTCTCCCGGTCGCGGCCGGCTACGACAGAGCCTGGATTCCAGGATCTCTAGTGGCACAGCTAGCACTGCGATGCAGTGCCTTAGACCACTGCGCCACTCGGGAGGCCTTAATGAGGTAATGTTGTAGTCATTGATGAGGTAATGCTGTAGTCATTTGTGTTTGTTTGTCTCTATTTTATAAGTGATAAAGAAATCTGTATTTTTCTGAGTATTAGGTCGGTGGCTATTTTGTGAGCTTGTTTTTGCACAAGGTTCATAACCAGCAGTAAATAGCTTTCTGAAAATTATTTGAGAATCCTTGATTAGGTTTACTAAAGCAATTGTGCCATAAACAATATTTGCATAAAAGCATTAGACTACACATTGAGCTCTCTATCTCTGTGTAGGTGACAGCCTCTTTAGTATGGAAGTATGGCAGAGAGAAATGAACCGCTGATGGTTGGGTGCTGCTCAGGCACATTTCTCTCCCCCCCCTCCCCCCCCCCCCTCCCTCCCTCCCTCCCCCCCCCCCCCCCCCCCCCCCACTTCCTCCCACTTCCTCCCCCCTCCCTCCCACTTCCTCCCCCCTCCCTCCCACTTCCTCCCCCCTCCCTCCCACTTCCTCCTCCCTCCCTCCCCTCCTCCTCCCTCTCCCTCCCCCTCCCCCCCCCCTCCCTCTCTCTCCCTCTCTCTCCCTCTCTCTCCCTCCCTCTCCCTCCCTCTCCCTCCCTCTCCCTCCCTCTCCCTCTCTCTCCCTCTCTCTCCCTCTCTCTCCCTCTCTCTCCCTCCCTCTCTCTCCCCCCTCCTCCCTCTGTGGCCTCTGTTCTTTCTGACAATCTGAAAAATGGCAAAGGAAAATTATAAAAAGAGCAGTGGGATGCAGCCGCCATTATTATATAAGGGTTATAAAAAGACGCAGCGCCATTACCATCAAGGATACCATTATCATCAAGGATACCATTATCATCAAGGACTCCATTACCCTGGAAACCATTTATTTATCATCATCATCATGTCCTGTCTGCCTCCCGCTCTCCCGCTGTCATCATCATCATCATCATCATCATCATCATCATCAGCCGCTGCCATTATAGTCATCATCATTAGGCTTGGTAATCATCCAGCAGGCAGGGTTTCTAGCAGAGCAGGGACAGACGAGCTCAATAAAAGGCTGCACCATACTCCAGACTCCTGCCCCGCTCACAGTCTCTCTCTGCCTGGCTGGGAGAAGGAGGTTTATCTCCCATTCCTCACTGCTGCTGGGTTTAGTTCAGAGAGAGAGAGAGAGAGAAGGCCAGGAAGAAGGAGAGAGACTGAGGTAGAAGAAAATACTAAAGCGGCCTAGGAGACAGAGCGACGGATTTAGAGGAAGAAGAGGGAGAGAAGAGGCATCTTTTTTTTTTCAGCCCTATTTTTTTGGGTAAATACTACAAACAGCATAGCAGTAATACAAGCTGCCAGCACTGTGAGTATGAAACACTATGTACACTTAGAGCTATGAATAATTATTTGCTAGAACAGAGATTTGTATTTGCTTTTGAATTGGTTTGCTTCCAACTGAATGTAGTCTAGTCTAACCTCGGAGATGGAACCAGAGACCTTCTGAATGTAGTCTAGTCTAACCTCGGAGATGGAGCCAGAGACCTTCTGAATGTAGTCTAGTCAAACCTCGGAGATGGAGCCAGAGACCTTCTGAATGTAGTCTAGTCTAACCTCGGAGATGGAGCCAGAGACCTTCTGAATGTAGTCTAGTCTAACCTCGGAGATGGAGCCAGAGACCTTCTGAATGTAGTCTAGTCTAACCTCGGAGATGGAGCCAGAGACCTTCTGAATGTAGTCTAGTCTAACCTCGGAGATGGAGCAAGATAACTTCTGAATGTAGTCTAGTCTAACCTCGGAGATGGAGCAAGATAACTTCTGAATGTAGTCTAGTCTAACCTCGGAGATGGAACCAGAGACCTTCTGAATGTAGTCTAGTCTAACCTCGGAGATGGAGCCAGATAACTTCTTGTGAACACTTTGAAATGTTCTCTGGAGTCTAGGGCGTGCAGTTTTGACTTAGCCAGGATTTGAAAGACACTGTTTCACAGTAGGTCTTTTTAAATTGTGCTGTAGAGGGTTTAATCAAATGCAGGTCTGTCAGATTTGTGTGCATCCCAAATGGCACCCTATTCCCTATATAGTGCACTACTTTAGACCAGAGAATGGCACCCTATTCCCTATATAGTGCACTACTTTAGACCAGAGAATGGCACCCTATTCCCTATATAGTGCACTACTTTAGACCAGAGAATGGCACCCTATTCCCTCTATAGTGCACTACTTTAGACCAGAGAATGGCACCCTACTCCCTATATAGTGCACTACTTTAGACCAGAGAATGGCACCCTATTCCCTATATAGTGCACTACTTTAGACCAGAGAATGGCACCCTACTCCCTATATAGTGCACTACTTTAGACCAGAGAATGGCACCCTACTCCCTATATAGTGCACTACTTTAGACCAGAGAATGGCACCCTACTCCCTATATAGTGCACTACTTTAGACCAGAGAATGGCACCCTACTCCCTATATAGTGCACTACTTTAGACCAGAGAATGGCACCCTATTCCTTATACAGTGCACTACTTTAGACCAGAGAATGGCACCCTATTCCCTATATAGTGCACTACTTTAGACCAGAGAATGGCACCCTATTCCCTATATAGTGCACTACTTTAGACCAGAGAATGGCACCCTATTCCTTATACAGTGCACTACTTTAGACCAGAGAATGGCACCCTATTCCTTATACAGTGCACTACTTTAGACCAGAGAATGGCACCCTATTCCCTATATAGTGCACTACTTTAGACCAGAGAATGGCACCCTATTCCCTATATTGTGCACTACTTTAGACCAGAGAATGGCACCCTATTCCCTATATAGTGCACTACTTTAGACCAGAGAATGGCACCCTATTCCCTATATAGTGCACTACTTTTGACCAGAGAATGGCACCCTATTCCCTATATAGTGCACTACTTTTGACCAGAGAATGGCACCCTATTCCCTATATAGTGCACTACTTTTGACCAGAGAATGGCACCCTATTCCCTATATAGTGCACTACTTTAGACCAGAGAATGACACCCTATTCCCTATATAGTGCACTACTTTAGACCAGATAATGGCACCCTATTCCCTATATAGTGCACTACTTTAGACCAGAGAATGGCACCCTATTCCCTATATAGTGCACTACTTTAGACCAGAGAATGGCACCCTACTCCCTATATAGTGCACTACTTTAGACCAGAGAATGGCACCCTATTCCCTATATAGTGCACTACTTTAGACCAGAGAATGGCACCCTACTCCCTATATAGTGCACTACTTTAGACCAGAGAATGGCACCCTACTCCCTATATAGTGCACTACTTTAGACCAGAGAATGGCACCCTACTCCCTATATAGTGCACTACTTTAGACCAGAGAATGGCACCCTACTCCCTATATAGTGCACTACTTTAGACCAGAGAATGGCACCCTACTCCCTATATAGTGCACTACTTTAGACCAGAGAATGGCACCCTATTCCTTATACAGTGCACTACTTTAGACCAGAGAATGGCACCCTATTCCCTATATAGTGCACTACTTTAGACCAGAGAATGGCACCCTACTCCCTATATAGTGCACTACTTTAGACCAGAGAATGGCACCCTACTCCCTATATAGTGCACTACTTTAGACCAGAGAATGGCACCCTACTCCCTATATAGTGCACTACTTTAGACCAGAGAATGGCACCCTACTCCCTATATAGTGCACTACTTTTGACCAGAGAATGGCACCCTATTCCCTATATAGTGCACTACTTTTGACCAGAGAATGGCACCCTATTCCCTATATAGTGCACTACTTTAGACCAGAGAATGGCACCCTATTCCCTATATAGTGCACTACTTTAGACCAGAGAATGGCACCCTATTCCCTATATAGTGCACTACTTTAGACCAGAGAATGGCACCCTATTCCTTATACAGTGCACTACTTTAGACCAGAGAATGGCACCCTATTCCTTATACAGTGCACTACTTTAGACCAGAGAATGGCACCCTATTCCCTATATAGTGCACTACTTTAGACCAGAGAATGGCACCCTATTCCCTATATAGTGCACTACTTTAGACCAGAGAATGGCACCCTACTCCCTATATAGTGCACTACTTTAGACCAGAGAATGGTACCCTACTCCCTATATAGTGCACTACTTTAGACCAGAGAATGGTACCCTATTCCCTATATAGTGCACTACTTTAGACCAGAGCCCCTATGGGCCTGAATAGGGTGCCGTTTGGGATGCATCTTTGTCTGTTTAGTCTGACCTGTCTAACAGTGACCCAGTACTGTCAGCACATCTGCTATGGGTTATTGGGTTTGGGTATTTCACTCTTGATAGGAGATAGGGATGTGAACATTTAAATGTTAAAACGTTTTTATTTACGAAATTGGGATCCTTAACGTTAAGAGAAATCCCTAACCAAAAAAATAAGTTTTTTTGGGGGGGTTTACGTAGATGCAGAAAGTAAACCGCATAGTGGGTCAATTTCCGCAACAACTAAGAGCATTGAAGCACGAGGCTCAACTTCCCTACTGTTTTGGTGCCAACTCATCAGTAAGGAAAGTAGCTATTGTTAAAAATAAATATATATATATATAATATAAATATATAGTTAATAATAAATAAATATAAAGTTTACCCGACAACACAGAGCTGACATCTCTCTCTCACAAACTAGGCCCACTGTTGCCAACTCCTCAGTAAGGAGAGTAGCTATTGGCTGTCTTAAAAGTCGCTAAATGACATCATCGCCTAATTTGCATAATTGGCCATGTGCATGTAATTGTGACGGACGCTGTAGGAGAGAGGAGGAATAACGTCGTGGGAGAGACAAACTGAGTAAAGAAACACCCTAAATATGTTTAGAACTACAAATGAACTGTCTTCTGTCGATTCTTATTTTTATTTTTTTATGTCACAATTCCAACCCTCCTCCTTTATCCGGGCTTGGGACCGGCAGAAGCCTCCTCCTGTATCCGGGCTTGGGACCGGCAGAAGCCTCCTCCTGTATCCGGGCTTGGGACCGGCAAAAGTGACCCAAAATAGACACTCTGGCTGAGTTACCTTTTTATAGTTTTCTTAAGTTTGTTTTTTAACCTTATGGTCCACTTAGGAGCCTACAGCAAGTCACAGTAAAACATCAACATTTTTAACCATAACATTATTTTGTATAACAATCTACATTAACAATCTAAATGGACCAAAAAGAGACAATAGAAAAAAAGTGTTAATGGCAATGTGAGAAAATGATGGTAACTAGTCTGGCCCTAATTCAGGTTAATTGTTAGTTTTTTTTCCAGACCCCCCCCCTCCACACACACACAGGCTGTGCTGGCTCACAGAAAGACTGGGTCATCGTCATTTTGGTCAAGGCTCTCTATGGCAGGTTCAGCAGCTGAGGGAGCTGACTTAAATGAGGAAGCAGCTGATGTGCCCAAAAAAAACTGCAAAACATTATCAGGCAGCTAGTGCTCATAGCAAGCCTCACCAGACAGCTTCAGTCCATATCGAATGTCCAGGATGGAGTTAAGGGTCTGCAAGGACATCCGATTTCTAAGTTTGCTTTTTTACCACACTCATCTGGCTGAATACTCTCTCGACTTCAGCATTCGAGTGTGGCAAGGACAACACGGACACAGCAGCCATGGCAGGTTCTTGAAACGGGTTGATATCAGCTGCATCCCTGAACTTCCAAATCTCACTCCAGAAGCCCAGTGTGTTTTTTGTCTCATTCCATTTACTAAGATGGATGGTACGCCATTGATGGACAATCTTGTCTATCTCTGCAGGGGAGTAGCCAAGGAGCAATTTTTGGCAATTTTTTTTCTATTTCTCCAGGGCTCTTTATTGTGCTTTAGAGTTTCCTCCACATTGAAAACTGACATGTACTGCAATGCTTCGATGTTGTCCGGCAGTCTCACCCTCAACTCATTAGTGAGGGAGACGGTGAAGGCTACACACTGCTTTCGGACATTGTTTTCATCCTCAGGCGCAAGGTGGAGCTCAGCTGCCTTTGACTCAAAAAGGTAACCAAGGTACGGTTTGGGACTGATGTATCCATCTATTGGCCCTTTGAGTACATCAACATTTGCCAGTGGATTCAGCACCATGCTGCTCACAGACTTGATCAGGCTTAACCAAGCTGTCAAGTAGCTTAAGAGGATCTACTTGCTCTCCCTCAAAAGCCTTGATGGCCAACTGTACCTCACCCAGCACTGACTTCAAAAAAAGTCAGATACAATATGTTTTGAGGATCACTGTACATGGAGTATAAAACCTCAGCCATGTAGCAGTGTCCACTGGACTTGGTGACTGCGAAATGCAGCCTAAGCTCCTCCCACTGGTCAAAAATGCGTGAAACCGCGGGGTTCAATGGAGAGCCAACGTGTGGCACACGCCTTGGTTATCTGTAAAGGTTTCTCCCCACAGTTGATGGTCTCATATGTGGCCTTGTAGGCCTCCCTGCGCTTTGGAGACACTGAAAACCAGTTATAAGTCTCTCGTAGCAAGTACTCCACACTACGGTGGGATGATGTCATTGGAAGCATGACTTAACAGCAAGCTGCAGAGACCGGCACACACAGCGAATAAGAACCAGATCTTTGAGGCCGTACTCCTCCTTCAGCACTTTATGGACCCCATTGTTAATCCCCGTCGTAACAGAGGCATTGTCAGTCCATATCCCCAGGAGTTTCTCTTTTTTTTAAGACAACACTTCTCGAGGAAAGCCACAACAGCACGGGCTATAGATTTGGCATCTCCTCCTTCCAACTCAACAAGCCCCAGAAATGTTGATACGATTGTCTGCTTGGTGTCACTAAAGTACCTTATCACAACCCCCCAGGTACTTAGAAACACTGACATTCCGTGGACTCATCGAGGAGGAGGCTGAAACGCTGGTCACCCACATCTGTGACCAACTCTTTCATAAAGTATGGTGCTAGAACACCATTAATCCTTTCTGTGCACTTTGTCCTGTGCATTTTGAAGTGGGTAGCAGCAGTGGAGTCTGAGAAAGCAGCTCTACATGCTTCTCCAATGTGATCACATGCCAGCATGGAACAGTGTTCAGCGATAGCTAATGCCATGGTGGCCTCAGCCTTTTTTGCAGAGTAAATTTTTTAAACCATAAATGGCAGCTTGTTTTGGGTGGAACTGTTATAAGGCTTTGCCTTTTTGAGTATGTTTTTGAGTTGTCATGTGTTTTTTTTTTTTTACATCACTAAGTTTGGCGTAGAAATCAGCCTTACAATACAGTCAGTATGCCCGTGTATCATCTCCAATAAACGGCTTCAACCAGCCTTTGAATTCAGGGTTTGATTCCCACTCCTTTCTGTATTTTTGAGTGAACAGTTTAGACAGAGACGTGATGAGCTAGCCAGCTAGGTGTTTAGCTGATGTCACAGAGAGGCACACACACAGTGGACGAGGTGAGTAAGTGACTGAGGCTGTGTGAGTCAAATGCAGTGATTTTATTTTTGTGCAGTGATTTATTTTAGACAAAGAACATTTTACATTTATATCCCACCCTGAATGTAAGCCTGATGTTACAGACTGATGGGTTCTCAGTCTGTATCATGTATCTACCTCCCCTCCTGTTGTGTAGAGATGGGTTCTCAGTCTGTATCATGTATCCCCTCCTGTTGTGTAGAGATGGGTTCTCAGTCTGTATCATGTATCTACCTCCCCTCCTGTTGTGTAGAGATGGGTTCTCAGTCTGTATCATGTATCCCCTCCTGTTGTGTAGAGATGGGTTCTCAGTCTGTATCATGTATCTACCTCCCCTCCTGTTGTGTAGAGATGGGTTCTCAGTCTGTATCATGTATCTACCTCCCCTCCTGTTGTGTAGAGATGGGTTCTCAGTCTGTATCATGTATCCCCTCCTGTTGTGTAGAGATGGGTTCTCAGTCTGTATCATGTATCTACCTCCCCTCCTGTTGTGTAGAGATGGGTTCTCAGTCTGTATCATGTATCCCCTCCTCCCTCCTGTTGTGTAGAGATGGGTTCTCAGTCTGTATCATGTATCCCCTCCTCCCTCCTGTTGTGTAGAGATGGGTTCTCAGTCTGTATCATGTATCTACCTCCTGTTGTGTAGAGATGGGTTCTCAGTCTGTATCATGTATCCCCTCCTACCTCCTGTTGTGTAGAGATGGGTTCTCAGTCTGTATCATGTATCCCCTCCTCCCTCCTGTTGTGTAGAGATGGGTTCTCAGTCTGTATCATGTATCCCCTCCTCCCTCCTGTTGTGTAGAGATGGGTTCTCAGTCTGTATCATGTATCCCCTTCTCCCCTCCTGTTGTGTAGAGATGGGTTCTCAGTCTGTATCATGTATCCCCTCCTCCCTCCTGTTGTGTAGAGATGGGTTCTCAGTCTGTATCATGTATCCCCTCCTGTTGTGTAGAGATGGGTTCTCAGTCTGTATCATGTATCCCCTCCTACCTCCTGTTGTGTAGAGATGGGTTCTCAGTCTGTATCATGTATCCCCTCCTCCCTCCTGTTGTGTAGAGATGGGTTCTCAGTCTGTATCATGTATCTACCTCCTGTTGTGTAGAGATGGGTTCTCAGTCTGTATCATGTATCCCCTCCTACCTCCTGTTGTGTAGAGATGGGTTCTCAGTCTGTATCATGTATCCCCTCCTCCCTCCTGTTGTGTAGAGATGGGTTCTCAGTCTGTATCATGTATCCCCTCCTCCCTCCTGTTGTGTAGAGATGGGTTCTCAGTCTGTATCATGTATCTACCTCCTGTTGTGTAGAGATGGGTTCTCAGTCTGTATCATGTATCCCCTCCTACCTCCTGTTGTGTAGAGATGGGTTCTCAGTCTGTAACATGTATCCCCTCCTCCCCTCCTGTTGTGTAGAGATGGGTTCTCAGTCTGTATCATGTATCCCCTCCTCCCTCCTGTTGTGTAGAGATGGGTTCTCAGTCTGTATCATGTATCCCCTCCTCCCTCCTGTTGTGTAGAGATGGGTTCTCAGTCTGTATCATGTATCCCCTCCTGTTGTGTAGAGATGGGTTCTCAGTCTGTATCATGTATCTACCTCCCTCCTGTTGTGTAGAGATGGGTTCTCAGTCTGTATCATGTATCCCCTCCTCCCCTCCTGTTGTGTAGAGATGGGTTCTCAGTCTGTATCATGTATCTACCTCCCCTCCTGTTGTGTAGAGATGGGTTCTCAGTCTGTATCATGTATCCCCTCCTCCCTCCTGTTGTGTAGAGATGGGTTCTCAGTCTGTATCATGTATCCCCTCCTGTTGTGTAGAGATGGGTTCTCAGTCTGTATCATGTATCCCCTCCTCCCTCCTGTTGTGTAGAGATGGGTTCTCAGTCTGTATCATGTATCCCCTCCTCCCTCCTGTTGTGTAGAGATGGGTTCTCAGTCTGTATCATGTATCCCCTCCTGTTGTGTAGAGATGGGTTCTCAGTCTGTATCATGTATCCCCTCCTCCCTCCTGTTGTGTAGAGATGGGTTCTCAGTCTGTATCATGTATCCCCTCCTCCCTCCTGTTGTGTAGAGATGGGTTCTCAGTCTGTATCATGTATCCCCTCCTGTTGTGTAGAGATGGGTTCTCAGTCTGTAACATGTATCCCCTCCTCCCTCCTGTTGTGTAGAGATGGGTTCTCAGTCTGTATCATGTATCTACCTCCCCTCCTGTTGTGTAGAGATGGGTTCTCAGTCTGTATCATGTATCTACCTCCTGTTGTGTAGAGATGGGTTCTCAGTCTGTAACATGTATCCCCTCCTCCCTCCTGTTGTGTAGAGATGGGTTCTCAGTCTGTATCATGTATCCCCTCCTCCCTCCTGTTGTGTAGAGATGGGTTCTCAGTCTGTATCATGTATCCCCTCCTCCCTCCTGTTGTGTAGAGATGGGTTCTCAGTCTGTATCATGTATCCCCTCCTCCCTCCTGTTGTGTAGAGATGGGTTCTCAGTCTGTATCATGTATCCCCTCCTGTTGTGTAGAGATGGGTTCTCAGTCTGTATCATGTATCCCCTCATCCCCTCCTGTTGTGTAGAGATGGGTTCTCAGTCTGTATCATGTATCCCCTCCTCCCTCCTGTTGTGTAGAGATGGGTTCTCAGTCTGTATCATGTATCCCCTCCTGTTGTGTAGAGATGGGTTCTCAGTCTGTATCATGTATCTACCTCCTGTTGTGTAGAGATGGGTTCTCAGTCTGTATCATGTATCCCCTCATCCCCTCCTGTTGTGTAGAGATGGGTTCTCAGTCTGTATCATGTATCCCCTCCTCCCCTCCTGTTGTGTAGAGATGGGTTCTCAGTCTGTATCATGTATCCCCTCCTCCCTCCTGTTGTGTAGAGATGGGTTCTCAGTCTGTATCATGTATCCCCTCCTGTTGTGTAGAGATGGGTTCTCAGTCTGTAACATGTATCCCCTCCTCCCCTCCTGTTGTGTAGAGATGGGTTCTCAGTCTGTAACATGTATCCCCTCCTCCCTCCTGTTGTGTAGAGATGGGTTCTCAGTCTGTATCATGTATCCCCTCCTCCCTCCTGTTGTGTAGAGATGGGTTCTCAGTCTGTAACATGTATCCCCTCCTGTTGTGTAGAGATGGGTTCTCAGTCTGTATCATGTATCTACCTCCTGTTGTGTAGAGATGGGTTCTCAGTCTGTATCATGTATCCCCTCCTCCCTCCTGTTTTGTAGAGATGGGTTCTCAGTCTGTATCATGTATCCCCTCCTCCCTCCTGTTGTGTAGAGATGGGTTCTCAGTCTATCATGTATCCCCTCCTGTTGTGTAGAGATGGGTTCTCAGTCTGTATCATGTATCCCCTCCTACCTCCTGTTGTGTAGAGATGGGTTCTCAGTCTGTAACATGTATCCCCTCCTCCCTCCTGTTGTGTAGAGATGGGTTCTCAGTCTGTAACATGTATCTACCTCCCCTCCTGTTGTGTAGAGATGGGTTCTCAGTCTGTAACATGTATCCCCTCCTCCCTCCTGTTGTGTAGAGATGGGTTCTCAGTCTGTATCATGTATCTACCTCCTGTTGTGTAGAGATGGGTTCTCAGTCTGTATCATGTATCCCCTCCTGTTGTGTAGAGATGGGTTCTCAGTCTGTATCATGTATCCCCTCCTGTTGTGTAGAGATGGGTTCTCAGTCTGTATCATGTATCCCCTCCTCCCTCCTGTTGTGTAGAGATGGGTTCTCAGTCTGTATCATGTATCTACCTCCTGGTGTGTAGAGATGGGTTCTCAGTCTGTATCATGTATCCCCTCCTGTTGTGTAGAGATGGGTTCTCAGTCTGTATCATGTATCCCCTCCTCCCTCCTGTTGTGTAGAGATGGGTTCTCAGTCTGTAACATGTATCCCCTCCTCCCTCCTGTTGTGTAGAGATGGGTTCTCAGTCTGTATCATGTATCCCCTCCTCCCTCCTGTTGTGTAGAGATGGGTTCTCAGTCTGTATCATGTATCCCCTCCTGTTGTGTAGAGATGGGTTCTCAGTCTGTATCATGTATCCCCTCCTCCCTCCTGTTGTGTAGAGATGGGTTCTCAGTCTGTATCATGTATCCCCTCCTCCCTCCTGTTGTGTAGAGATGGGTTCTCAGTCTGTATCATGTATCCCCTCCTCCCTCCTGTTGTGTAGAGATGGGTTCTCAGTCTGTATCATGTATCCCCTCCTGTTGTGTAGAGATGGGTTCTCAGTCTGTATCATGTATCCCCTCCTGTTGTGTAGAGATGGGTTCTCAGTCTGTATCATGTATCTACCTCCTGTTGTGTAGAGATGGGTTCTCAGTCTGTATCATGTATCCCCTCCTGTTGTGTAGAGATGGGTTCTCAGTCTGTATCATGTATCCCCTCCTGTTGTGTAGAGATGGGTTCTCAGTCTGTAACATGTATCCCCTCCTCCCTCCTGTTGTGTAGAGATGGGTTCTCAGTCTGTATCATGTATCCCCTCCTCCCTCCTGTTGTGTAGAGATGGGTTCTCAGTCTGTAACATGTATCTACCTCCTGTTGTGTAGAGATGGGTTCTCAGTCTGTATCATGTATCCCCTCCTCCCTCCTGTTGTGTAGAGATGGGTTCTCAGTCTGTATCATGTATCTACCTCCTGTTGTGTAGAGATGGGTTCTCAGTCTGTATCATGTATCCCCTCCTCCCTCCTGTTGTGTAGAGATGGGTTCTCAGTCTGTATCATGTATCCCCTCCTCCCTCCTGTTGTGTAGAGATGGGTTCTCAGTCTGTATCATGTATCTACCTCCCCTCCTGTTGTGTAGAGATGGGTTCTCAGTCTGTATCATGTATCTACCTCCCCTCCTGTTGTGTAGAGATGGGTTCTCAGTCTGTATCATGTATCCCCTCCTCCCCTCCTGTTGTGTAGAGATGGGTTCTCAGTCTGTAACATGTATCTACCTCCTGTTGTGTAGAGATGGGTTCTCAGTCTGTATCATGTATCCCCTCCTCCCTCCTGTTGTGTAGAGATGGGTTCTCAGTCTGTATCATGTATCCCCTCCTCCCTCCTGTTGTGTAGAGATGGGTTCTCAGTCTGTATCATGTATCCCCTCCTCCCTCCTGTTGTGTAGAGATGGGTTCTCAGTCTGTATCATGTATCCCCTCCTGTTGTGTAGAGATGGGTTCTCAGTCTGTATCATGTATCCCCTCCTCCCCTCCTGTTGTGTAGAGATGGGTTCTCAGTCTGTATCATGTATCCCCTCCTCCCTCCTGTTGTGTAGAGATGGGTTCTCAGTCTGTATCATGTATCCCCTCCTCCCTCCTGTTGTGTAGAGATGGGTTCTCAGTCTGTATCATGTATCCCCTCCTCCCTCCTGTTGTGTAGAGATGGGTTCTCAGTCTGTATCATGTATCCCCTCCTCCCTCCTGTTGTGTAGAGATGGGTTCTCAGTCTGTATCATGTATCCCCTCCACCCTCCTGTTGTGTAGAGATGGGTTCTCAGTCTGTATCATGTATCCCCTCCTCCCTCCTGTTGTGTAGAGATGGGTTCTCAGTCTGTATCATGTATCCCCTCCTGTTGTGTAGAGATGGGTTCTCAGTCTGTATCATGTATCCCCTCCTCCCTCCTGTTGTGTAGAGATGGGTTCTCAGTCTGTAACATGTATCTACCTCCTGTTGTGTAGAGATGGGTTCTCAGTCTGTATCATGTATCCCCTCCTGTTGTGTAGAGATGGGTTCTCAGTCTGTATGATGTATCCCCTCCTCCCTCCTGTTGTGTAGAGATGGGTTCTCAGTCTGTATCATGTATCCCCTCCTCCCTCCTGTTGTGTAGAGATGGGTTCTCAGTCTGTATCATGTATCCCCTCCTCCCTCCTGTTGTGTAGAGATGGGTTCTCAGTCTGTAACATGTATCTACCTCCTGTTGTGTAGAGATGGGTTCTCAGTCTGTATCATGTATCCCCTCCTCCCTCCTGTTGTGTAGAGATGGGTTCTCAGTCTGTATCATGTATCCCCTCCTCCCTCCTGTTGTGTAGAGATGGGTTCTCAGTCTGTATCATGTATCCCCTCCTGTTGTGTAGAGATGGGTTCTCAGTCTGTAACATGTATCCCCTCCTCCCTCCTGTTGTGTAGAGATGGGTTCTCAGTCTGTAACATGTATCTACCTCCTGTTGTGTAGAGATGGGTTCTCAGTCTGTATCATGTATCCCCTCCTCCCTCCTGTTGTGTAGAGATGGGTTCTCAGTCTGTATCATGTATCCCCTCCTCCCTCCTGTTGTGTAGAGATGGGTTCTCAGTCTGTATCATGTATCTACCTCCCCTCCTGTTGTGTAGAGATGGGTTCTCAGTCTGTATCATGTATCTACCTCCCCTCCTGTTGTGTACTGATGGGTTCTCAGTCTGTATCATGTATCCCCTCCTCCCCTCCTGTTGTGTAGAGATGGGTTCTCAGTCTGTAACATGTATCTACCTCCTGTTGTGTAGAGATGGGTTCTCAGTCTGTATCATGTATCCCCTCCTCCCTCCTGTTGTGTAGAGATGGGTTCTCAGTCTGTATCATGTATCCCCTCCTCCCTCCTGTTTTGTAGAGATGGGTTCTCAGTCTGTATCATGTATCCCCTCCTCCCTCCTGTTGTGTAGAGATGGGTTCTCAGTCTGTATCATGTATCCCCTCCTGTTGTGTAGAGATGGGTTCTCAGTCTGTATCATGTATCCCCTCCTCCCCTCCTGTTGTGTAGAGATGGGTTCTCAGTCTGTATCATGTATCCCCTCCTCCCCTCCTGTTGTGTAGAGATGGGTTCTCAGTCTGTATCATGTATCCCCTCCTCCCTCCTGTTGTGTAGAGATGGGTTCTCAGTCTGTATCATGTATCCCCTCCTGTTGTGTAGAGATGGGTTCTCTGTCTGTATCATGTATCCCCTCCTCCCTCCTGTTGTGTAGAGATGGGTTCTCAGTCTGTAACATGTATCCCCTCCTCCCTCCTGTTGTGTAGAGATGGGTTCTCAGTCTGTATCATGTATCCCCTCCTCCCTCCTGTTGTGTAGAGATGGGTTCTCAGTCTGTATCATGTATCCCCTCCTGTTGTGTAGAGATGGGTTCTCAGTCTGTATCATGTATCCCCTCCTCCCTCCTGTTGTGTAGAGATGGGTTCTCAGTCTGTATCATGTATCTACCTCCTGTTGTGTAGAGATGGGTTCTCAGTCTGTATCATGTATCCCCTCCACCCTCCTGTTGTGTAGAGATGGGTTCTCAGTCTGTATCATGTATCCCCTCCTGTTGTGTAGAGATGGGTTCTCAGTCTGTATCATGTATCCCCTCCTCCCTCCTGTTGTGTAGAGATGGGTTCTCAGTCTGTATCATGTATCTACCTCCTGTTGTGTAGAGATGGGTTCTCAGTCTGTATCATGTATCCCCTCCTCCCTCCTGTTGTGTAGAGATGGGTTCTCAGTCTGTATCATGTATCCCCTCCTCCCCTCCTGTTGTGTAGAGATGGGTTCTCAGTCTGTAACATGTATCTACCTCCCCTCCTGTTGTGTAGAGATGGGTTCTCAGTCTGTATCATGTATCTACCTCCTGTTGTGTAGAGATGGGTTCTCAGTCTGTATCATGTATCCACCTCCTGTTGTGTAGAGATGGGTTCTCAGTCTGTATCATGTATCCCCTCCTCCCTCCTGTTGTGTAGAGATGGGTTCTCAGTCTGTAACATGTATCTACCTCCTGTTGTGTAGAGATGGGTTCTCAGTCTGTATCATGTATCTTCCTCCCCTCCTGTTGTGTAGAGATGGGTTCTCAGTCTGTATCATGTATCCCCTCCTCCCTCCTGTTGTGTAGAGATGGGTTCTCAGTCTGTATCATGTATCCCCTCCTGTTGTGTAGAGATGGGTTCTCAGTCTGTATCATGTATCCCCTCCTACCTCCTGTTGTGTAGAGATGGGTTCTCAGTCTGTATCATGTATCCTCCCTCCTGTTGTGTAGAGATGGGTTCTCAGTCTGTATCATGTATCCCCTCCTCCCTCCTGTTGTGTAGAGATGGGTTCTCAGTCTGTATCATGTATCCCCTCCTCCCCTCCTGTTGTGTAGAGATGGGTTCTCAGTCTGTATCATGTATCCCCTCCTCCCTCCTGTTGTGTAGAGATGGGTTCTCAGTCTGTATCATGTATCCCCTCCTCCCTCCTGTTGTGTAGAGATGGGTTCTCAGTCTGTATCATGTATCCCCTCCTCCCTCCTGTTGTGTAGAGATGGGTTCTCAGTCTGTATCATGTATCTACCTCCCCTCCTGTTGTGTAGAGATGGGTTCTCAGTCTGTATCATGTATCTACCTCCCCTCCTGTTGTGTAGAGATGGGTTCTCAGTCTGTATCATGTATCTACCTCCCCTCCTGTTGTGTAGAGATGGGTTCTCAGTCTGTATCATGTATCTACCTCCTGTTGTGTAGAGATGGGTTCTCAGTCTGTATCATGTATCTACCTCCTGTTGTGTAGAGATGGGTTCTCAGTCTGTATCATGTATCCCCTCCTGTTGTGTAGAGATGGGTTCTCAGTCTGTATCATGTATCCCCTCCTCCCTCCTGTTGTGTAGAGATGGGTTCTCAGTCTGTATCATGTATCCCCTCCTGTTGTGTAGAGATGGGTTCTCAGTCTGTATCATGTATCCCCTCCTCCCTCCTGTTGTGTAGAGATGGGTTCTCAGTCTGTATCATGTATCCCCTCCTGTTGTGTAGAGATGGGTTCTCAGTCTGTATCATGTATCCTCCCTCCTGTTGTGTAGAGATGGGTTCTCAGTCTGTAACATGTATCCCCTCCTCCCCTCCTGTTGTGTAGAGATGGGTTCTCAGTCTGTATCATGTATCCTCCCTCCTGTTGTGTAGAGATGGGTTCTCAGTCTGTAACATGTATCTACCTCCTGTTGTGTAGAGATGGGTTCTCAGTCTGTAACATGTATCCCCTCCTCCCCTCCTGTTGTGTAGAGATGGGTTCTCAGTCTGTATCATGTATCCTCCCTCCTGTTGTGTAGAGATGGGTTCTCAGTCTGTAACATGTATCTACCTCCTGTTGTGTAGAGATGGGTTCTCAGTCTGTATCATGTATCCCCTCCTCCCTCCTGTTGTGTAGAGATGGGTTCTCAGTCTGTAACATGTATCCCCTCCTCCCTCCTGTTGTGTAGAGATGGGTTCTCAGTCTGTATCATGTATCCCCTCCTACCTCCTGTTGTGTAGAGATGGGTTCTCAGTCTGTAACATGTATCCCCTCCTCCCTCCTGTTGTGTAGAGATGGGTTCTCAGTCTGTATCATGTATCCCCTCCTCCCTCCTGTTGTGTAGAGATGGGTTCTCAGTCTGTATCATGTATCCCCTCCTGTTGTGTAGAGATGGGTTCTCAGTCTGTAACATGTATCCCCTCCTCCCTCCTGTTGTGTAGAGATGGGTTCTCAGTCTGTATCATGTATCCCCTCCTCCCTCCTGTTGTGTAGAGATGGGTTCTCAGTCTGTATCATGTATCTACCTCCTGTTGTGTAGAGATGGGTTCTCAGTCTGTATCATGTATCCCCTCCTCCCTCCTGTTGTGTAGAGATGGGTTCTCAGTCTGTATCATGTATCCCCTCCTGTTGTGTAGAGATGGGTTCTCAGTCTGTAACATGTATCCCCTCCTCCCTCCTGTTGTGTAGAGATGGGTTCTCAGTCTGTATCATGTATCTACCTCCTGTTGTGTAGAGATGGGTTCTCAGTCTGTATCATGTATCCCCTCCTCCCTCCTGTTGTGTAGAGATAGGTTCTCAGTCTGTATCATGTATCCCGTGCTTCTACACCTGCATTACTAGCTGTTTGGGGTTTTAGGCTGGGTTTCTGTACAGCACTTCGAGATATTAGCTGATGTAAGAAGGGCTATATAAAATAAAATTGATTGATTGATTGATCCCCTCCTCCCTCCTGTTGTGTAGAGATGGGTTCTCAGTCTGTATCATGTATCCCCTCCTCCCTCCTGTTGTGTAGAGATGGGTTCTCAGTCTGTAACATGTATCTACCTCCCCTCCTGTTGTGTACATTTACATTTACATTTTAGTCATTTAGCAGACGCTGTTATCCAGAGCGACTTACATGAGCAATTAGGGTTAAGTGCCTTGCTCAAGGGCACATCGACAGATTTTTCACCTATTTGGCTCGGGGATTAGAACCAGCGACCTTTCGGTTACTGGCACAACGCTCTTAACCACTAAGCCACCTGCCTCCTCAGACTGAGAACCCATGTAGAGATGGGTTCTCAGTCTGTAACATGTCTTTTGATAGTGTATTTAACCCTGTGTCTGTGAGGATTCATCATAAGTGTTTTTTTCTGCCTTTTAGACTCTGTAGCGGCTGAGATCGGCTTCTCTGTGTACCCTCTGGGTGATGAGGAAGAGGGTTGTGTCTACCGCCGTCTCAGTATGGAGGGTGACGCAGACGACCCCCGCACCGCCACCGAGAGCTGCAGGGACCAGGGAGACGGTCCAGCCTCCCAGCCCGACCTCGAGGCCCCCTTCCCCCCCTACCTGTCCTGCCGGGGCTGTGGCCTGGACCTGGTGGGACCCTACTGCCACCGGTGCTGCAAGGGAGGAGGAGTTGGGGGGGAATTCAGCGCCGCGTTTGGCGGCTTTCGCTCCGGTTCGCGGTCACAAGCGGACGATAGCGAGGAAGGAGGGGACGACAACTCGATGATGGGTGACGACGGCCCGTCGTCCAAGCTCCACTCCTGCCAGCTGTGTGGGTTCTCCTCCCGCTACGCCAACCACGTCAAGAGGCACATGAAGACTCACAACGGGGAGAAGCCGTACCACTGCCCCCTGTGTACCTACGCCTCAGCCCAGCTGGTCAACCTGCAGAGACACCTGAGGATTCACACTGGGGAGAAACCATACAGGTGTGACTCCTGCTCCTTCGCCTGCAGTTCCCTAGGCAACCTGAAGAGGCATCAGAGGATGCATGTGGCTGGACAGGAAGCAGTTAGACCTGCCTGCGGACCTTCTATTGGTCCCTCTGCCGGTGGCCATCCTGCTATTGGTCCCTCTGCCGGTGGCCATCCTACTATTGGTCCCTCTGCCGTTGGCCCTCCTCTTATTGGTCCTCCTGCTAGTGGGCATGGTCTTAAGAGGAAGGAGGAGCCCAGTGCTTCAGCTGAAGGTATTTTTCAACTACACTGAACAAAAATATAAAAGCAACATGCAACAATTTCAAATATTTTACTGAGTTACAGTTCATATCAGGAAATCAGTCAATTGAAATAAATTCATTAGGCCCTAATCTATGGATTTCACATGACTGGTAATACAGATATGCATCTGTTGGTCACAGATACTTTTTTTTTTTTTTTTGCGGTAGGGGAGTGGATCAGAAAACCAGTCAGTATCTGGTGTGACCACCGTTTGACTCATGCAGCGCTACACATCTCCTTCGCATAGAGTTGATCAGGCTGTTGATTGTGGAATGTTGTCCCACTCCTCTTCAATGGCTGTGCGAAGTTGCTGGATATTGGCCGGAACTGGAACATGCTGTTGTCCACGTCGGTCCAGAGCATCCCAAACATGCTCAATGGGTGACATGTCTGGTGAGTATGCAGGCCATGGAAGAACTGGGACATTTTCAGCATCCAGGAATTGTGTACAGATACTTGCGGCATGGGGCCGTGCGTTATCATGCTGAAACATGAGGTGATGGCGGCGGATGAATGGCACGACAATGGGCCTCAGGATCTCGTCACGGTATCTCTGTGCGTTGAAATTGCCATCGATAAAATGCAATTGTGTTCGTTGTCCGTAGCTTATGCCTGCACATACCATAACCCCACCGCCACCATGGGCACTCTGTTCACATCAGCAAACTGCTCACCCCCACGACGCCATACACGCTGTCTGCCATCTGCCCGGTACAGTTAAAACCGGGATTCATCCATGAAGAGCACACTTCTCCAACGTGCCAGTGGCCATGGAAGGTGAGCATTTGCCCACTGAAGTCGGTTACGACGCCGAACTGCAGTCAGGTCAAGACCCTGGTGAGGATGACGAGCACACAGATGAGCTTCCCTGAGACGGTTTCTGACAGTTTGTGCAGAAATTCTTCAGTTGTTTAATCAGCTTCTTGATATGCCGCACCTGTCAGGTGGATGGATTATCTTGGCAAAGGAGAAATGCTCACTAACAGGGATGTAAACAACTTTGTGCACAAAATTTGAGAGAAATAAGCTTTTTGTGCATATGGAACATTTTCAGGGATTTTTTGTTTCCAGCTCATGAAACATGGGGAAAATGTGAATTAAAGATTTAGGCCTGTATCAGTTATTAAAGACCATTTGGAACTTTAAAGATGTTTTCCCTCATCAATCTACACACAATACCCCATAATAAAAAAGCAAAAACAGGTTTTTAGAAATTTTTGCAAATGTATTAAAAATCAAAAAAACGGATATAACATTTACATAAGTATTCAGACCCTTTACTCAGTACTTTGTTGAAGCACCTTTGGCAGCGATTACAGCCTCGAGTCTTCTTGGGTATGACACTACAAGCTTGGCACACCTGTATTTGGGGAGTTTCTCCCATTCTTCTCTGCAGAACCTCTCAAGCTCTGTCAGGTTGGATGGGGAGCGTCGGCTCTGGCTGGGGCACTCAAAGACATTCAGAGACTTGTCCCAAAGCCACTCCTGAGCGCTCTGGAGCAGGGATCTCTCTGTACTTTGCTCTGTTCATCTTTCCCTAAATCCTGACTAGTCTCCCAGTCCCTGCCGCTGAAAAATATCCCCACAGCATGATGCTGCCAGCACAATGCTTCACCGTAGGGATGGTGCCAGGTTTTCTCCAGACGTGACGCTTGGCATTCAGGCAAAATAGTTCAATCTTGGTTTCATCAGACCAGAGAATCTTGTTTCTCATGGTCTGGGAGTCCTTTAGGTGCCTTTTGGCAAACTCCAAGCGGGCTGTCATGTTCCTTTTACTGAGGAGTGGCTTCCGTCTGGCCACTCTACCATAAAGGCCTGATTGGTGGAGTGCTGCAAATATGGTTGTCCTTCTGGAAGGTTCTCCCATCTCCACAGAGGAACTCTGGAGCTCTGTCAGAGTGACCATCGGGTTCTTGGTAACCTCCCTGACCAAGGCCTTCTCCCCCGATTTCTCAGTTTGGCCGGGCGGCCAGCTCTAGGAAGATTCTTGGTGGTTCCAAACTTCTTCCATTTAAGAAAGATGGAGGCCACTGTGTTCTTGGGGACCTTCAATGCTGCAGATATGTTTTGGTAACCTTCCCCAGATCTGTGCCTCGACACAATGCTGTCTCGGAGCTCTACAGACAATTCCTTAGACCTCACGGCTTGGTTTTTGCTCTGACATGCACTGTCAACTGTGGGACCTTTTATATAGACAGGTGTGTGCCTTTCCAAATCATGTCCAATCAATTGAATTTACCACAGGTGGACTCCAAGTTGTGGAAACATCTCAAGGATGATCAATGGAAACAGGATGCACATGAGCTCAATTCCGTGTCTCATAGCAAAGGGTCTGAATACTTATGTAAATAAGGTATCTGTTTTTTATTTTTAAATGTGCAAAAATGTCTAAACCTGTTTTCGCTTCGTCATTATGGGGTATTGTGTGTAGATTGAATATATATATTATTTTTTTTTTCTTTACATAATTTTAGAAAAAGGCTAACGTAACAAAGTGGAAAAAGTAAAAGGGTCTGAATACTTTCCGAATGCTCTGTGTGTGCGATAACAGCTTTTTTCAACTGAATTCACTAATTTTGGCCACCTCTGCTCTGATTTCAGAAGCTGTGAGGCCTGATCTAAACCTCCACAATAGAGACTACCTACCACGCTACAGCCGACCAAGCAGACCACTGGAGCAACAGCTCTCTGACCACCAGCCCCCAAGACTTGAGGCCCCTGGCTGCGGGCCTGGGCTTGGGGCTAGGGTCGGAGCTGGGACTAAGTCTGGGCCTGTGGTGGGAGTGAAGTCAGAGGACTCTCTCCCTCCTCTCCTCTTCCCCTTCACCTGTCGTCTCTGTGGTATCCCCCTGGAGGACGAGGACGGTTCCACCGCCCAGATCTGTGCCAAGTGCACCCTGGACATGCTGACCAAGAACTCATCCGGGCCCAACAGCCCCGGGGAGCGCGGGGACAAGGTCTACACCTGCAGCGCCTGTCCCTTCCTCACCCACTACCCCAACCACCTGGCGCGACACATGAAGACGCACAGCGGAGAGAAGCCCTACAAGTGCCCTCAGTGCGACTATGCCTCCGCCCACTTCGACAACCTGAAACGCCACCACAGAGTCCACACGGGCGAGAAGCCCTACAAGTGCCACCTGTGTGACTACGCCTGTGGCAACCTGGCTAACTTAAAACGCCACCAGCGGGTCCACTCGGGCGCCAAGCCGTTCCAGTGCGAGGTGTGCAGCTACAGCTGTAACCAGAGCATGAACCTGAAGAGACACATGCTGAGACACACGGGCGAGAAACCCTACAAATGCCAGGAGTGTGGCTACACCACGGGACACTGGGACAACTACAAACGCCACCAGAAGAAACACGGCCTCGCCACCGACGGATGGGTCAAAGTTCAGATGGCGGGCGCCCACAAGGAAGAGGGGGGTGAGGAGGAAGAGGAGGAGGAGGAGGAGGAAGAAGAGAGGGTGGTGGGACAGCCGCAGAGGAAAGGAGGAGAGGTGATGATGCAGTACATGTCCAGATAGGAGAGGAACAGAGCTGTACCACAGAACATGAGATTGGAAAATAACAGCTACCAGCAAAATCTAGATTTTTTTTTTGTATTGTAATTGTTTTTGTCAATGTTTTTTTTTTTTTCCTGCAGCTGCTATGTAGAATCATGCACAATTGTAGAACATGGTGATTATTATTGGAATGTTTTGATGCCTTTGGACAGAAAGTAAGGAGGGTGAAGGAAGCTATACCGAGCCTCTGGTTGCAGCTATGTTGCCAGGCGAATGGACTGGGATGAGGGTTCTACTTTAACGTTCCCCCCAAAATACTACCTGCATTCTCCACCATATGCTGTCCCCCCCAACAGTGGCCTACATATCCTAACTTCATTTTACATTATGCCTTACAACCCCTCTATAGTCTCTGCTTACCAGTCTACTATTCCAACCCCTCTATAGTCTCTACTTACCAGTCTACTATTCCAACTCCTCTATGCTTCCATCTTCTCTCCTCCTCAACCCCCCTATCTATCCCCATAATAACCCTCCTCAACCCCCCTATCTATCCCCATAATAACCCTCCTCAACCCCCATGTCTATCCCCATAATAACCCTCCTCAACCCCCCTATCTATCCCCATAATAACCCTCCTCAACCCCCATGTCTATCCCCATAATAACCCTCCTTAACCCCCATGTCTATCCCCATAATAACCCTCCTCAACCCCCATGTCTATCCCCATAATAACCCTCCTCAACCCCCATGTCTATCCCCATAATAACCCTCCTCAACCCCCATGTCTATCCCCATAATAACCCTCCTTAACCCCCATGTCTATCCCCATAATAACCCTCCTTAACCCCCATGTCTATCCCCATAATAACCCTCCTCAACCCCCCTATCTATCCCCATAATAACCCTCCTCAACCCCCATGTCTATCCCCATAATAACCCTCCTCAACCCCCCTATCTATCCCCATAATAACCCTCCTCAACCCCCATGTCTATCCCCATAATAACCCTCCTTAACCCCCATGTCTATCCCCATAATAACCCTCCTCAACCCCCCTATCTATCCCCATAATAACCCTCCTCAACCCCCATGTCTATCCCCATAATTACCCTCCTCAGCCCCCATGTCTATCCCCATAACAACCCTCCTTAACCCCCATGTCTATCCCCATAATAACCCTCCTTAACCCCCATGTCTATCCCCATAATAACCCTCCTCAACCCCCATGTCTATCCCCATAATAACCCTCCTCAACCCCCATGTCTATCCCCATAATAACCCTCCTCAACCCCCATGTCTATCCCCATAATAACCCTCCTTAACCCCCATGTCTATCCCCATAATAACCCTCCTTAACCCCCATGTCTATCCCCATAATAACCCTCCTCAACCCCCCTATCTATCCCCATAATAACCCTCCTCAACCCCCATGTCTATCCCCATAATAACCCTCCTCAACCCCCATGTCTATCCCCATAATAACCCTCCTTAACCCCCATGTCTATCCCCATAATAACCCTCCTCAACCCCCCTATCTATCCCCATAATAACCCTCCTCAACCCCCATGTCTATCCCCATAATTACCCTCCTCAGCCCCCATGTCTATCCCCATAACAACCCTCCTTAACCCCCATGTCTATCCCCATAATAACCCTCCTCAACCCCCATGTCTATCCCCATAATAACCCTCCTCAACCCCCATGTCTATCCCCATAATAACCCTCCTCAACCCCCATGTCTATCCCCATAATAACCCTCCTCAACCCCCATAATAACCCTCCTCAACCCCCATGACTATCCCCATAATAACCCTCCTCAACCCCCATGTCTATCCCCATAATAACCCTCCTCAACCCCCCTATCTATCCCCATAATAACCCTCCTCAACCCCCCTATCTATCCCCATAATAACCCTCCTCAACCCCCTATCTATCCCCATAATAACCCTCCTCAACCCCCATGTCTATCCCCATAATAACCCTCCTCAACCCCCATGTCTATCCCCATAATAACCCTCCTCAACCCCCATGTCTATCCCCATAATAACCCTCCTCAACCCCCATGTCTATCCCCATAATAACCCTCCTCAACCCCCATGTCTATCCCCATAATAACCCTCCTCAACCCCCATGTCTATCCCCATAATAACCCTCCTCAACCCCCCTATCTATCCCCATAATAACCCTCCTCAACCCCCCTATCTATCCCCATAATAACCCTCCTTAACCCCCATGTCTATCCCCATAATAACCCTCCTCAACCCCCATGTCTATCCCCATAATAACCCTCCTCAACCCCCATGTCTATCCCCATAATAACCCTCCTCAACCCCCATGTCTATCCCCATAATAACCCTCCTTAACCCCCATGTCTATCCCCATAATAACCCTCCTCAACCCCCATGTCTATCCCCATAATAACCCTCCTCAACCCCCATGTCTATCCCCATAATAACCCTCCTCAACCCCCATGTCTATCCCCATAATAACCCTCCTCAACCCCCATGTCTATCCCCATAATAACCCTCCTCAACCCCCATGTCTATCCCCATAATAACCCTCCTCAACCCCCATGTCTATCCCCATAATAACCCTCCTACTGTTATTCCTTGGGGCGCGTTCAGCAGGACACGTCTTGGAACCTTCGGATAGAAATGTACGTAGAACAAACATGCCTCTCTTCATGGAATTTCTATCTGCAACGTTTGGCTACTGAACCTGGCCCTGTTTGGCTAGTGAACCTGGCCCCGTTTGGCTACTGAACCTGGCCCTGTTTGGCTAGTGAACCTGGCCCCGTTTGGCTAGTGAACCTGGCCCTGTTTGGCTAGTGAACCTGGCCCCGTTTGGCTAGTGAACCTGGCCCCGTTTGGCTAGTGAACCTGGCCCCGTTTGGCTACTGAACCTGGCCCTGTTTGGCTAGTGAACCTGGCCCTGTTTGGCTAGTGAACCTGGCCCTGTTTGGCTAGTGAACCTGGCCCCGTTTGGCTAGTGAACCTGGCCCCGTTTGGCTAGTAAACCTGGCCCCGTTTGGCTACTGAACCTGGCCCCGTTTGGCTAGTGAACCTGGCCCCGTTTGGCTAGTGAACCTGGCCCCGTTTGGCTAGTGAACCTGGCCCCGTTTGGCTAGTGAACCTGGCCCCGTTTGGCTAGTGAACCTGGCCCCGTTTGGCTAGTGAACCTGGCCCCGTTTGGCTAGTGAACCTGGCCCCGTTTGGCTAGTGAACCTGGCCCCGTTTGGCTAGTGAACCTGGCCCCGTTTGGCTAGTGAACCTGGCCCCGTTTGGCTAGTGAACCTGGCCCCGTTTGGCTAGTAAACCTGGCCCCGTTTGGCTACTGAACCTGGCCCCGTTTGGCTAGTGAACCTGGCCCCGTTTGGCTAGTGAACCTGGCCCCGTTTGGCTAGTGAACCTGGCCCCGTTTGGCTAGTGAACCTGGCCCCGTTTGGCTAGTGAACCTGGCCCCGTTTGGCTAGTGAACCTGGCCCCGTTTGGCTAGTGAACCTGGCCCCGTTTGGCTAGTGAACCTGGCCCCGTTTGGCTAGTGAACCTGGCCCCGTTTGGCTAGTGAACCTGGCCCCGTTTGGCTAGTGAACCTGGCCCCGTTTGGCTAGTGAACCTGGCCCCGTTTGGCTAGTGAACCTGGCCCCGTTTGGCTAGTGAACCTGGCCCCGTTTGGCTAGTGAACCTGGCCCTGTTTGGCTAGTGAACCTGGCCCTGTTTGGCTAGTGAACCTGGCCCTGTTAAGAAATGCCCTTCTGAAGGAGTGTGTGTGGACTTAGCCTGATCCCAGATCGGTTTGTGCTTTCTTGCTAACCAGCTGCTGTCAAGACAGCACAAACAGATCTGGGACCAGGCTAGTGTAGTGTCAAAATGTGTTGCTGTGGAAACGCTCGCTGTGTTCATATGAACTGTGAAGTTAGCCCATTGTTACGTCCTCATGTCTGTTTTTACTTGAAGTTAGGATGTTTCCCAAATGGCACCCTGTTCCCTAAGGGGCCCTGGTTAAAGTAGTCCCTGTTCCCCAAGGGGCCCTGGTTAAAGTAGTCCCTGTTCCCCAAGGGGCCCTGGTTAAAGTAGTCCCTGTTCCCCAAGGGGCCCTGGGTAAAGTAGTCCCTGTTCCCCAAGGGGCCCTGGGTAAAGTAGTCCCTGTTCCCCAAGGGGCCCTGGTTAAAGTAGTCCCTGTTCCCCAAGGGGCCCTGGTTAAAGTAGTCCCTGTTCCCCAAGGGGCCCTGGTTAAAGTAGTCCCTGTTCCCCAAGGGGCCCTGGTTAAAGTAGTGCACTATAAAGGGGAAAAGGGTGACATTTGGGATGGAGCCCAACACGACACGTGAAGTTTTAAGCATGATCTGAGAAGTGTCAACTAAATGTATAGCGTTTTATATTTTTTTTGTGTGATTGTATTTCCTCATTAGAAGGGCATATTTTTTTATTATATATATACATATAGAACTTTTTCGTTTTTTCCTATCTTGAAGAATGTGACGTTAAGCTTGTTTTATATGGGACAAATATACAAGGACCATGAACTTTACAAATCTTATCAAGTGAATTATTACAACTACTACTACTACTACTATTACTATATGCAGTTACATTATTTTCAGGTTTAAAATAAATGATGGAACATCGTTTGAAATGCATTGATTAGCCCTAGCCTGAAGCGTCGTGTCTAGTGTAGAGAAATATTCTGTGTAGGTAGAAGATGGGTGTATTCATTCCGCCGATTGTTGCAAATGAAAACGGGGAGGGACCTACCTGAATTTGTCCAATAGAAACTGTTCTGGTCCTTTTTCAATTCAGGCAGTAAAATGAAATTCCCAATAATCCTGGCAGAATTACAGCCATTTGGTTTTGTTGTGTTTTAGAATGGGAGACACGTCTTTTTGTGTGTAAACGTTAAGACGTGTGCAGCGCTTAAAAAGGAAAGAGTCACTCATTTTGAATGTTATTGTTCATCTCTGAGCGACGTTCTGTCGATTCCTGTGGTCGGTTTATGTTTTATATTGGAGTTATTCAAACTGCAGAAATACAGCTGGTATGACAAGTTTTGCATCAAACATGAAATGGCTCCGGGAATCGATAGAACATCGCTCGGAGAGGCAAAAAAAAAAACAAGTCAAAATGGGTTAATCTTTCTTTTTATTAAGGCCATGTTAAGCTCTACCTACATACAGTCCCTGAGTGTAACAATACTTCTTATGCAGTGCTTTCATAATTGCCTTAAGTATTTTGAAATAAACACATGGACTTTGTTCACTCAGTGTGAGATTAGACTGCTTTTTTTACTTTACGTAAAGTTTGTCTTTATGCTGATTGGTCCTTTTTGACTGAAATAACCAGAGACGTTTCCCCATTACTGACACAGGAGGGCATCATTGTTTAAGTCAGAACTAGCCGTGGATTCAAAAGGCCCATTGTCGACGAGCTCATTCTACTTGGACTTTTCATAAGTCATTTATGCTCGAGTAAACGTCGGCAGCGTTTAACATGAACGCAATCCTTGCCGTGTCAGTAATTGCCCACGACAGGGTCAAGTTTAACCGAGTCCAGAACGTTCCAGCCTAATAACACAAACCAACTGAGAATTGTTGTTATTTGGCAACTATACATTTATTCAACTCCAGGACTTCGCTTATCCAATTGATTTGTTCTTTAACAGTATAATACAGTGCCCGAAAACAGACTCACCTGACAGGCTTCATATTGGCATTACTCAAGATACTGAATGGTATATAAAAATCGGGGCTCTGGTCGAAAGTAGTGCACTATTTAGGGAA
The DNA here is from genome assembly GCF_964263955.1 of Coregonus lavaretus. NCBI lineage: Eukaryota > Metazoa > Chordata > Actinopteri > Salmoniformes > Salmonidae > Coregonus > Coregonus lavaretus. The sequence goes on from NW_028166633.1 coordinate 94,142, forward strand.
TAGGGTGCCATTCTCTGGTCTAAAGTAGTGCACTATATAGGGAATAGGGTGCCATTCTCTGGTCTAAAGTAGTGCACTATATAGGGAATAGGGTACCATTCTCTGGTCTAAAGTAGTGCACTATATAGGGAATAGGGTGCCATTCTCTGGTCTAAAGTAGTGCACTATGTAGGGAATAGGGTACCATTCTCTGGTCTAAAGTAGTGCACTATATAGGGAATAGGGTGCCATTCTCTGGTCTAAGTAGTGCACTATATAGGGAATAGGGTACCATTCTCTGGTCTAAAGTAGTGCACTATATAGGGAATAGGGTGCCATTCTCTGGTCTAAAGTAGTGCACTATGTAGGGAATAGGGTACCATTCTCTGGTCTAAAGTAGTGCACTATATAGGGAATAGGGTGCCATTCTCTGGTCTAAGTAGTGCACTATATAGGGAATAGGGTACCATTCTCTGGTCTAAAGTAGTGCACTATATAGGGAATAGGGTGCCATTCTCTGGTCAACAGTAGTGCACTATATAGGGAATAGGGTGCCATTTGGGATGCAGATCCAGAGTATCTTAGCCTCTGTGACAGAACATTGAAGAGAGAAACATTTAAATATTTGCGTTCCAAATGGCACACTATCCCCACATCTAGTGCACTACTTTTCACCAGGCCCCATAGGACTCTGGTCAAAAGTAGTGCACTATATAGGGAACACTGTAGGGTGCCCGTTTGGGTAAACAACCGAACATAATTCTTTATGCAGAACATCCATCCATTCTAGCTGACCAATAAGAGCACAGTCAATAGGTTTGCATTCATTTTACTTGACATTGTGGTACATTTTGATCTTAACAGCAGGTTGAGATCCCATGAATTCATCCTCCTCCTCTTAGCCTGGTGCTCCCTGATGTGTGTGCTGTATACAGTGGGGGAAAAAAGTATTTAGTCAGCCACCAATTGTGCAAGTTCTCCCACTTAAAAAGATGAGAGAGGCCTGTAATTTTCATCATAGGTACACGTCAACTATGACAGACAAAATGAGAAAAAATAATCCAGAAAAATCACATTGTAGGATTTTTAATTTATTTATTTGCAAATTATGGTGGAAAATAAATATTTGGTCACCTACAAACAAGCAAGATTTCTTGCTCTCACAGACCTGTAACTTCTTCTTTAAGAGGCTCCTCTGTCCTCTACTCGTTACCTGTATTAATGGCACCTGTTTGAACTTGTTATCAGTATAAAAGACACCTGTCCACAACCTCAAACAGTCACACTCCAAACTCCACTATGGCCAAGACCAAAGAGCTGTCAAAGGACACCAGAAACAAAATTGTAGACCTGCACCAGGCTGGGAAGACTGAATCTGCAATAGGTAAGCAGCTTGGTTTGAAGAAATCAACTGTGGGAGCAATTATTATGAAATGGAAGACATACAAGACCACTGATAATCTTCCTCGATCTGGGGCTCCATGCAAGATCTCACCCCGTGGGGTCAAAATGATCACAAGAACGGTGAGCAAAAATCCCAGAACCACACGGGGGGACCTAGTGAATGACCTGCAGAGAGCTGGGACCAAAGTAACAAAGCCTACCATCAGTAACACACCACGCCGCCAGGGACTCAAATCCTGCAGTGCCAGACGTGTCCCTCTGCTTAAGCCAGTACATGTCCAGGCCCGTCTGAAGTTTGCTAGAGTGCATTTGGATGATCCAGAAGAGGATTGGGAGAATGTCATATGGTCAGATGAAACCAAAATATAACTTTTTGGTAAAAACTCAACTCGTCGTGTTTGGAGGACAAAGAATGCTGAGTTGCATCCAAAGAACACCATACCTACTGTGAAGCAAGGGGGTGGAAACATCATGCTTTGGGGCTGTTTTTCTGCAAAGGGACCAGGACGACTGATCCGTGTAAAGGAAAGAATGAATGGGGCCATGTATCGTGAGATTTTGAGTGAAAACCTCCTTCCATCAGCAAGGGCATTGAAGATGAAACGTGGCTGGGTCTTTCAGCATGACAATGATCCCAAACACACCGCCCGGGCAACGAAGGAGTGGCTTCGTAAGAAGCATTTCAAGGTCCTGGAGTGGCCTAGCCAGTCTCCAGATCTCAACCCCATAGAAAATCTTTGGAGGGAGTTGAAAGTCCGTGTTGCCCAGCAACAGCCCCAAAACATCACTGCTCTAGAGGAGATCTGCATGGAGGAATGGGCCAAAATAGCAGCAACAGTGTGTGAAGACTTACAGAAAACGTTTGACCTGTGTCATTGCCAACAAAGGGTATATAACAAAGTATTGAGAAACTTTTGTTATTGACCAAATACTTATTTTCCACCATAATTTGCAAATAAATTCATTAAAAATCCTACAATGTGATTTTCTGGATTTTTTTTCTCTCAATTTGTCTGTCATAGTTGACGTGTACCTATGATGAAAATTACAGGCCTCTCTCATCTTTTTAAGTGGGAGAACTTGCACAATTGGTGGCTGACTAAATACTTTTTTCCCCCCACTGTAGCTCAATGACCATATGGGTTTTTGGATATTCCTGTAGCTTCCTCTCAACTTTCACTAGTAGGCTATTCAAGCTAGTCTCCTGTTACCACAAGTCAACGAGAGGAAAAAGCCTGGAGGTAATGTTGAAGCTTTCAAATGGGAATGACATTTTAACAAAATGGTGGAAATAAAGAAAATGTTTCCTATAGACTTCCGTGTCCTGACAAGAGATCACAGAAACTCTGTTTCAAATATGCACCTTCATCACAATCCTCCTCTCGGAGATGATTGCCACAATGTTTATTTTCAAATACAAATTGAAATTAAGCAAATGTCCCACAAACCCCAAAAAACTTTGTTTGTCAAAATAAGATAATTAACACAAATCAGAAGTGGGATTTGAAAACACTTTTCATACTAACTGAATTTCTGTAAACAATGATAAATGTAATTTATTGAATCTTTTGTACAGCTTAGATTACGTTTGATTACAATAAAAAATCAGAGCCATGTGTTTAGAGAGTTGGGCCATTGAGGTTCCTGCATTATGATGCATTTACACGACATGTTAGAATCCCCATTAACGTTACATGGGGAATATTTAAATAATGCTATGAAACTGAATGTCTAGAATTAGAACATAAAACATGATAGTTGGCCCAACTCTCTACATATATGGCTCTGAAATAAACTATTGATGATACAGATATTATTAGTAAATGTTCAAAATGCTTTTTCTTAATTGCATGTACATATATAAAAAGTGACTTCATACCATTTTTTTTTTTATTTTTTTTTATGATTATTTTGTGCAAAATGCTTTAGTAAACTATAATTTTGGCATTTATGAGAACTCTTAAATTGGTTGAAACAAAAAAAGGGAAAGAGAACTAAGAAATCATGGACAATTTCAAAACCCCCCTGGAAATATTCCATGGCTACGTCCCAATATATTGGGAATATCACTGGTCAAACCTCTGGTCAAAAGTAGTGCACTATATAGGGAATAGGGTGCCATTCTCTGGTCTAAAGTAGTGCACTCTATAGGGAATAGGGTGCCATTCTCTGGTCTAAAGTAGTGCACTATATAGGGAATAGGGTGTCATTCTCTGGTCTAAAGTAGTGCACTATATAGGGAATAGGGTGCCATTCTCTGGTCTAAAGTAGTGCACTATATAGGGAATAGGGTGCCATTCTCTGGTCTAAAGTAGTGCACTATATAGGGAATAGGGTGCCATTCTCTGGTCTAAAGTAGTGCACTATATAGGGAATAGGGTGCCATTCTCTGGTCTAAAGTAGTGCACTATATAGGGAATAGGGTGCCATTCTCTGGTCTAAAGTAGTGCACTATATAGGGAATAGGGTGCCATTCTCTGGTCTAAAGTAGTGCACTATATAGGGAATAGGGTGCCATTCTCTGGTCTAAAGTAGTGCACTATATAGGGAATAGGGTGCCATTCTCTGGTCTAAAGTAGTGCACTATATAGGGAATAGGGTGCCATTCTCTGGTCTAAAGTAGTGCACTATATAGGGAATAGGGTGCCATTCTCTGGTCTAAAGTAGTGCACTATATAGGGAATAGGGTGCCATTCTCTGGTCTAAAGTAGTGCACTATATAGGGAATAGGGTGCCATTCTCTGGTCTAAAGTAGTGCACTATATAGGGAATAGGGTGCCATTCTCTGGTCTAAAGTAGTGCACTATATAGGGAATAGGGTGCCATTCTCTGGTCTAAAGTAGTGCACTATATAGGGAATAGGGTGCCTTTTGGGACTCACTCCATTATGTTTTTCGTGCCCCACATTACTTAATAAATATCCGTCGTCCATCTGTACTGCCGCGTTCAAGTGCTAGTCGGAACTCTGAAATGTCCGACTTGCTAACTGGTTGAACGCAGCACGTGTATAACTACAACCAGTTAGCAAAGTCGGACATTTCAGAGTTTCCTAGTTTCCACTAGCACGTGAACGCGGCATAATACTGTGCAAAATTATTGGTTCAGGAAGTGCAAGCAGTTCAGCCGAACCGACCCGACCAATCAAACAACGTCTCCTTCTGCAAGATTCTATCTGGCGAGCTCCAATTAGCTAAGGCTGATACGTGGTTGGTGAGTTGACCAATGGCAACCCAACGCTGGATTTTGGTGGACTAGAGGCAACGGGCAAAATTAAGGCGTTAAATTATAGTCTTACAGGCAAAAAAGCATGACCACACTTCCAACAGCGCTGGTGTGAATAGTAGGGGAGATCAATAACACAAAAATACCCTTCAAAATAAGTTTCTGAAAAACATACGTTTTTTGCACATCTGAACAGTTACATTGTGTGTATAAGTAATACCACTAAGCAGTAACTCCAAATGACTGCAGTTTGAATAACGCGACTGATTTTCAACCCTTCTAAACAGCTCACGGCTCATTGGTTAACCAGCTTTCATTATCACTGTGTTAAAGCCTTCCTGCCTGGCTTCGGTCTCCTCTTGGTAATATGTTTTGGTTGTCAAAAGGAAGAGAACCCATCTGAAGAGATAGAATTGACACCCTTTTTTTTTACAAAATCAGTTATCTGGTTTGTACCTTGGATTTCTGATGTGACAGAATAAAAAGTAAAACACTAAAATACACTTTGAATGCCACTGTGATGAAGACAAGGCTCCTTGTAGAATGAAGGAATGTGCTAATTTTTACAGAAGAAAGTAAATCTATGAAAGGCTGCTAAATAGCATAGAATATGGTCAAGAAGCGCAAAACATCCATTGTCCATTCATGGGTAATTATGCTAATAGTAACACCTTCAAAAAGGACAGTAGCAAAGTCCTAGTTTAAACCACTTTCAGCTTAGACTGCGGTTTGAGATTTTTTCTAAATATTATTGACATTTATTAAGAAGATAGGGAAAAAAAAAAAAAAAAAAAGTTGATTTTGACGGATTGCTGAACAAGAGGACGGGCAGTGAAAAACAATTAGATTTGTCTGTGAACCATTAGTACAGGCGAGTCTGATTAGCCTTTAGCCAGAGTCATTCATTTGTTACGGAGCATGGCTTTGCGTCCGTGGTTGCACCTTTACAATGCATATGAAACACCAGTCTGTAGCCCAAACCTTTACAAATTAAAAGACCTATTTTACCAGAAAAAAATCAATACAAAAATTCTAGTGCATATTTGTGGGTTCTCTTAAAGGGTACACACAAATTAACCATCATGAGTGAGGAACTATGAAAACTTTGAAAATAGTTCAAAAATAAAACCTATTTAATCTATAAAACACGTTTGTCACAGAAAATAGATGATTTGCAGTATGTTTCAGATGAGATGGAGGTCATTACCAACAACTAAATTAACAGGGATATTTTTAGGTGTGCCGCAGAATTATATCTCCCATCAAGGTGTGCCACGGTTTTAAAAAAAGGTTGGGAACCACTGAGATAGATGGCTGTTTTGTCTGTGTCCCAGATGGCACCATATTCACTATATAGTGCACTACACCAGGGCTTATAGGACTCTGGTCAAAAGTAGTGCACTGTATGTAATAGAGGGCCACTTGGGATGCAGACTTTATGAAGAGGATGAAACCAGAACATATGGTGGGCAGCAGACCCTCAGGCTACAATCTGGCAGAATCAGACAACCAACTCCTTTCTGCTTGGCTCAGCTCGGCTTGGAATCTTTGCGGGGGGGGGGGGGGGGGTTTTGGGGATATTACAGGTCTTCGTCCCCGATCCCCTCAAAGGCGTAGTTGCCATGGAAATCGTTGCCGCTGACGTCGTTGGCCGAGTTGGAGGCACTGATCCCTCTGAGTGACACAGAGCTCAGCTTGGTCTGAGAGGAGAGAGAGACAGGGGGGAGAGAAAGGGGGAGAGAGGAGAGAATGGGGGAGAGAGAGACAGGGGGGAGAGAAAGGGGGAGATGGGGGAGAGAAAGGGAGAGAAACAGACAGAGGAGAGAAAGGGACAGAGAGAGACAGAGGAGAGAAAGGGGGAGAGAGAAGAGAAAGGGGGAGAGAGACCGAGAGAAGAGAAAGGGGGAGAGAGACAGAGAGAAGAGAAAGGGGGAGAGAGACAGAGAGGAGAGAAAGGGGGAGAGAGAGAGAGAAGAGAAAGGGGGAGAGAGGAGAGAAAGGGGGAGAGAGAGACAGAGGAGAAAAAGGGGGAGAGAGAGGAGAGAAAGGGGAGAGAGAGAGGAGAGAAAGGGGGAGAGAGAGAGAGAAGAGAAAGGGGGAGAGAGGAGAGAAAGGGGGAGAGAGAGACAGAGGAGAAAAAGGGGGAGAGAGAGGAGAGAAAGGGGAGAGAGAGAGGAGAGAAAGGGGGAGAGAGAGAGAGAAGAGAAAGGGGGAGAGAGGAGAGAAAGGGGGAGAGAGCGACAGAGGAGAAAAAGGGGGAGAGAGAGGAGAGAAAGGGGGAGAGAGAGAGAAGAGAAAGGGGGAGAGAGAGAGAAGAGAAAGGGGGAGAGAGAGAGACAGAGAAATAAAGAGCAGATGGAGAGACAGGGTTAGAAACAGGGTTGGAGCAACAGACACTTTACATTTCCATATTGACCCCATGACACCTAAAGCAGACTGTATAGATATCCTCTGACTCACTGTTAATGGTGATTCTGATTCCCTGTTAATGATGATTCTGATTCCCTGTTAATGATGATTCTGATTCCCTGTTAATGGTGATTCTGATTCCCTGTTAATGGTGATTCTGATTCCCTGTTAATTATGTTTCTGACTCCCTGTTAATGGTGATTCTGATTCCCTGTTAATGATGATTCTGATTCCCTGTTAATGATGATTCTGATTCCCTGTTAATGGTGATTCTGATTCCCTGTTAATGATGATTCTGATTCCCTGTTAATGATGATTCTGATTCCCTGTTAATGGTGATTCTGATTCCCTGTTAATGGTGATTCTGATTCCCTGTTAATGATGATTCTATATGTAATTCTATGGACTCAACATTCAACCTGAGGCTTTTGGAGATCAAAGCAGAAGCGTTACTCACTGAGAGTTTGACAATCTGTTCTTGGTTTGGGTCAGGGGTGTCCTGCAGAGAAGACAAGAAGGAAAAACAAATGTCCCAACATGTCAAAACTTGTTTCATTTTAACAGGGAAGACCTATTGAGACCTAGGACTCTTTTACAAATGCACCCTGCATATACACAACATGAATATACACATTATACCCAAACTATCTACACCTATATAGATCTATCTATCTATAGATGTATCTAAATCAAATACGGCGAAGACAACAGGTGTAGACCTTACTGTGAAATGCTTACTTACAAGCCCTTCACCAACAACGCAGTTCAAGAAATTGAGTTAAGAAAAATATTTAATGAATAAACTAAAGTAAAAAATTAAATAAAAAGTAACACAATAAAATAACAACAACGAGGCTATATACAGGGGGTACCGGTACCGAGTCAATGTGTGACAGTTTCTTGGGCCTTCCTCTGACACCGCCTGGTATAGAGGTCCTGGGTAGCAGGAAGCTTGGCCCCAGTGATGTACTGGGCCGTACGCACTACCATCCATCTATCTATCTATCTATCTATCTATCTATCTATCTATCTATCTATCTATCTATCTATCTATCTATCTATGGATATGGATATGAGGTTATTTGTGATGTTTTATTTGTGCTTCCCATGACTGTGCTTTTGTATTTTAATATATACACTACCAGTTAAAAGTTTGCACACACCTACTCATTCAAGGGTTTTTCTTTATTTTTACTATGTTCTACATTGTAGAATAATAGTGAAGACATCAAAACTATGAAATAACACATATGGAATAATGTAGTAACCAAAAAAGTGTTAAACAAATATATTTTATATTTCAGATTCTTCAAATAGCCACCCTTTGCCTTGATGACAGCTTTGCACACTCTTGGCATTCTCTCAACCAGCTTTATGAGCTAATCACCTGGAATGCATTTCAATTAACAGGTGTGCCTTCTTAAAAGTTAATTTGTGGAATTTCTTTCCCTCTTAATGCGTTTGAGCCAATCAGTTGTGTTGTGACAATAATAATAATAATAATATGCCATTTAGCAGACGCTTTTATCCAAAGCGACTTACAGTCATGCTTGCATACATTATTTTTTTTTTTTTGTGTATGGGTGGTCCCGGGGATCGAACCCACTACCTTGGCGTTACAAGCGCCGTGCTCTACCAGCTGAGCTACAGAGGACCACAAGGTAGGGGGGGTATACAGAAGATAGCCCTATTTGGTAAAAGACCAAGTCCATATTATGGCAAGAACAGCTCAAATAAGCAAAGAGAAATGACAGTCCATCATTACTTTAAGACATGAAGGTCAGTCAATACGAAACATTTCAAGAACTTTGAAAGTTTCTTCAAGTGCAGTCGCAAAAACCATCAAGCGCTATGATGAAACTGGCTCTCATGAGGACCGCCACAGGAATGGAAGACCCAGAGTTACCTCTGCTGCAGAGGATAAGTTCATTAGAGTTACCAGCCTCAGAAATTGCAGCCCAAATAAATGCTTCACATAGTTCAAGTCACAGACACATCTCAACATCAACTGTTCAGAGGAGACTGTGTGAAACAGGCCTTCATTGTCGAATTGCTGCAAAGAAACCACTACAAAAGGACACCAATTAGAAGAAGAGACTTGCTTGGGCCAAGAAACACGAGCAATGGACATTAGACCGGTGGAAATATGTCCTTTGGTCTGGAGTCCAAATTTGAGATTTTTGGTTCCAACCGCCGTTTCTTTGTGAGACGCGGTGTGGGTGAACGGATGATCTCTGCATGTGTAGTTCCCACCGTAAAGCATGGAGGAGGTGGTGTTATGGTGTGGGGGTGCTTTGCTGGTGACTTATTTAGAATTCAAGGCACGCTTAACCAGCATGGCTACCACAGCATTCTGCAGCGATACGCCATCCCATCTGGTTTGGGCTTAGTGGGACTATCATTTGTTTTTCAACAGGACAATGACCCAACACACCTCCAGGCTGTGTAAGGGATATTTTACCAAGAAGGAAAGTGATGGAGTTCTGCATCAGATGACCTGGCCTCCACAATCCCCCCGACCTCAACCAAATTGAGATGGTTTGGGTTGAGTCGGACCACAGAGTGAAGGAAAAGCAGCCAACAAGTGCTCAGCATATGTGGGAACTCCTTCAAGACTGTTGGAAAATCATTGCAGGTGAAGCTGGTTGAGAGAATACCAAGAGTGTGCAAAGCTGTCATCAAGGCAAAGGGTGACTATTTGAAGAATCTCAAATATAAAATATGTTTTGATTTGTTTAACTCTTTTTTTAGTTACTACATGATTTCATATGTGTTATTTCATAGTTTTGATGTCTTCACTATTATTCTACAATGTAGAAAATAGTAAAAATGAAGAAAAACCCTGGAATGAGTAGGTGTGTCCAAACTTTTGACTGGTACTGTATATTAAATGGTAATCTATATCTATGTATCTATCTATACAGTGGGGAAAAAAAGTATTTAGTCAGCCACCAATTGTGCAAGTTCTCCCACTTAAAAAGATGAGAGAGGCCTGTAATTTTCATCATAGGTACACGTCAACTATGACAGACAAATTGAGGAAAAAAAATCCAGAAAATCACATTGTAGGATTTTTAATGAATTTATTTGCAAATTATGGTGGAAAATAAGTATTTGGTCACCTACAAACAAGCAAGATTTCTGGCTCTCACAGACCTGTAACTTCTTCTTTAAGAGGCTCCTCTGTCCTCCACTCGTTACCTGTATTAATGGCACCTGTTTGAACTTGTTATCAGTATAAAATACACCTGTCCACAACCTCAAACAGTCACACTCCAAACTCCACTATGGCCAAGACCAAAGAGCTGTCAAAGGACACCAGAAACAAAATTGTAGACCTGCACCAGGCTGGGAAGACTGAATCTGCAATAGGTAAGCAGCTTGGTTTGAAGAAATCAACTGTGAGAGCAATTATTAGGAAATGGAAGACATACAAGACCACTGATAATCTCCCTCGATCTGGGGCTCCACGCAAGATCTCACCCCGTGGGGTCAAAATGATCACAAGAACGGTGAGCAAAAATCCCAGAACCACACGGGGGGACCTAGTGAATGACCTGCAGAGAGCTGGGACCAAAGTAACAAAGCCTACCATCAGTAACACACTACGCCGCCAGGGACTCAAATCCTGCAGTGCTAGACGTGTCCCCCTGCTTAAGCCAGTACATGTCCAGGCCCGTCTGAAGTTTGCTAGAGTGCATTTGGATGATCCAGAAGAGGATTGGGAGAATGTCATATGGTCAGATGAAACCAAAATATAACTTTTTGGTAAAAACTCAACTCGTCGTGTTTGGAGGACAAAGAATGCTGAGTTGCATCCAAAGAACACCATACCTACTGTGAAGCATGGGGGTGGAAACATCATGCTTTGGGGCTGTTTTTCTGCAAAGGGACCAGGACGACTGATCCGTGTAAAGGAAAGAATGAATGGGGCCATGTATCGTGAGATTTTGAGTGAAAACCTCTTTCCATCAGCAAGGGCATTGAAGATGAAACGTGGCTGGGTCTTTCAGCATGACAATGATCCCAAACACACCGACCGGGCAACGAAGGAGTGGCTTCGTAAGAAGCATTTCAAGGTCCTGGAGTGGCCTAGCCAGTCTCCAGATCTCAACCCCATAGAAAATCTTTGGAGGGAGTTGAAAGTCCGTGTTGCCCAGCGACAGCCCCAAAACATCACTGCTCTAGAGGAGATCTGCATGGAAGAATGGGCCAAAATACCAGCAACAGTGTGTGAAAACCTTGTGAAGACTTACAGAAAACGTTTGACCTGTGTCATTGCCAACAAAGGGTATATAACAAAGTATTGAGAAACTTTTGTTATTGACCAAATACTTATTTTCCACCATAATTTGCAAATAAATTCATTAAAAATCCTACAATGTGATTTTCTGGATTTTTTTTCCTCATTTTGTCTGCCATAGTTGACGTGTACCTATGATGAAAATTACAGGCCTCTCTCATCTTTTTAAGTGGGAGAACTTGCACAATTGGTGGCTGACTGAATACTTTTTTTCCCCACTGTATATTAAAATATAAACACACAGTCATGGGAAGCACAAATAAAACATCACAAATCACCCAGAAAAACAGTTACATTCCTCCACAAATAAGTCCCCAATCAATACTTTAAACTGCCCGAATGACACCAGAACAAGATCAAAATGTATTTTGAATTTTGTTCCACCAATACGGTGCATTAAAAACTAACACCAGATCCTTCCAATTCAAACAGCCAAATGTTAGCCTGGGTTCCAGTCTGTTTAGCTATCGTTCCACTACTTGTCATGCATGAATGTTTGGTATGACACGGAGTACAAGGAGTGGAAACGTTAGCACAAATCAGGCTCCGGATTTCAAGCTAACAAAATGCAAATTTTATGATCATAGTCCCGTGCAGTTCCTGTTCTCACCAGTAGAGGGGGGGATTTCACAGCTTGCTGACTTTCAGACCGGTGGAGGGAGCCGTTGGGACGTTTCCTCAGCATCTGCCAGAGATAACACACACAGGGAAATGACAAACTGGTGTTCGAGGAGAGCTTAGACATGCTGGGTGTTATATGGACAGTGTGTCTGTACCATCACAAACAATACAACTACCAATAACTAGTGTCTGATAGTGTTGCTGCCCATATGGAAGTAAGACTGTGGGGCCCACACACACACAGACACACACAGAGAGACACACAGAGAGACACACACAGACACACACACACAGACACACACACAGACACACACACAGACACACACACAAACAGACACACACAGACACACACAGACACACACACACAGACACAGACACACACACAGACACACACACACACACACACACACACAGACCCACACAGACACACACCCAGACCCAGACACAGACACACAAACACAGAGACAGACAGACACACACACACACACACACACACACACACACACACACCTTCTTGATGCTGCCTCCTGATTTCTTGACCATCAGCTCATCTACCATGGACTGAAGACAGATGCTCATCATGATCGCCTGAAGACACAAAGCAGAGCTTTAGATCCAAGAGACACACACAGTAACTCTAGAGACACACTGGATTTCATTCACAAACTCTCTGTGACCCCAGACTGACCCCTGACCCCTGACCTGTGGGCTGGTGATGGTGACCCACTGGAGGCGGTCTTTGCTCATCAGGTACTCGAAGGCCAGCTCCAACTTCAGGTCGCACTTGGCTGAGCAGGGGGAGGGGGAGGGGGAGGGGGAGGCTGTGCCATTGGCTACCGGGAATTGCTGTGGAGGGAGGGAGGGGGGGGTTACTATGCTGGCTTTCAAGCATCATCATCATCATCATCATCATCATCATCATCATCATCATAATAATCATCATCATCTCCTGCCTCTCCCGCTCCCTGCTCCCCCACGGTCATCATCATCATCATCATCATCATCATCATCATCTCCTGCCTCTTCCGCTCCCTGCTCCCCCACGGTCATAATCATCATCATTATCATCTTTCCAACTCCTCATAGAAATGAAACATCAAGTCCTCCCTATCCCTTCTCCTCAACACGATATCAGGCTGTATTATCTGTAGACAGGGTCAGGCTGTGTAGGGATCCTGAGTGGCGCAGTGGTCAAACGTTTCGGGTAGCCTTCCACAAGCTTCCCACAATAAGTTGGGTGAATTTTGGCTTCCCACAATAAGTTGGGTGAATTTTGGCCCATTCCTCCTGACAGAGCTGGTGTAACTGAGTTAGGTTTGTAGGCCTCCTGGCTCGTACACACTTTTTCAGTTCTGCCCACAAATGTTCTATAGGATTGAGGTCAGGGCTTTGTGATGGCCACAACAATACCTGACTTTGTTGTCCTTAAGCCATTTTGCCACAACTTTGGAAGTATGCTTGGGGTCAATGTCCATTTGGAAGACCCATTTGCGACCAAGCTTTAACTTCCTGACTGATGTCTTGAGATGTTGCTTCAATATAGCCACATAATTTTCCTTCCTCACGATGCCATCTATTTTGTGAAGTGCACCAGTCCCTCCTGCAGCAAAGCACCCCCACAGCATGATGCTGCCACCCCCGTGCTTCACGGTTGGGATGGTGTTCTTCGGCATGCAAGCAACCCCCTTTTTTCCTCCAAACATAACGATGGTCATTATGGCCAAACAGTTCTATTTTTGTTTCATCAGACCAGAGGACATTTCTCCAAAAAGTACGATCTTTGTCCCATGTGCAGTTGCAAACCATAGTCTGGCTTTTTTTGTGGCGGTTTTGGAGCAGTGGCTTCTTCCTTGCTGAGCGGCCTTTCAGGTTATGTCGATATAGGACTCGTTTTACTGTGGATATAGATACTTTTGTACCTGTTTCCTCCAGCATCTTCACAAGGTCCTTTGCTGTTGTTCTGGGATCGATTTGCAGATTAGGAGAGAGGGGGAGAGGAGAGAGGGGGAAAGGAGGGAGGAGGGGAAGAGAGAGAGGATAGAGGAGGGGAGGAGAGGAGAGGAGGGGGAGGGGGAGAGGAGAGGAGGGGGAGAGGAGGGGAGGGGAGGAGGGGGAGGGGAGGAGGGGGAGAGGGGAGGAGAGAGGGGGAGTGAGGATAGGAGAGAGGGGGATAGGAGAGAGGGGGAGGAGAGAGGGGGAGAGGAGAGAGGAGAGGAGAGAGGGGGAGAGGAGAGGGAGAGGAGAGAGTGGGAGGGGAGGGGGAGAGGGGGAGAGGAGAGAGAGGAGAGGATAGGAGAGAGGGGAAGATAGGAGAGAGGGGGAGAGGGAGAGGAGAGAGGGGGAGGGGAGAGGGAGAGGAGAGAGGGGGAGATAGGGGAGAGGAGTGAGGGGGAGAGGGAGAGGAGAGAGGGGGAGGGGAGAGGGAGAGGAGAGAGGGGGAGATAGGGGAGAGGAGTGAGGGGAGAGGAGAGGAGAGGAGAGGAGTGAGGGGGAGAGGAGAGGATAGGAGAGAGGGGGAGAGAGGGGGAGGGGGAAAGAGGGGGAGAGGGAGAGGAGAGGATAGGAGAGGAGTGAGGGGGAGAGGAGTGAGGGGGAGAGGAGAGGAGAGAGGAGAGAAGAGGAGGGGGAGGAGAGGAGAGAGGGGGAGAGGAGAGGAGAGGCGAGAAGGAGAGGGGGAGAGGAGGAGAGGAGGGGAGAGGAGAAAGGGGGAGAGGAGGGGAGAGGATAGGAGAGAGGGGGAGAGGAGGGGGGAGAGAGGAGGGGAGAGGAGTGGAGTGAAGAGAGGAGAGAGCAGAGGATAGAGGAGGAGAGGGAGAGAGGGGGAGAGGAGGGGAGAGGAGTGAGGGGGAGAGGAGAGGAGGGAGGGGAGAGGAGAGAGGGGGAGAGGAGAGAGATTAGGAGAGAGGGGGAGAGGAGAGAGGGGGAAAGGAGGGAGGAGGGGAGAGAGAGAGGATAGGAGGGAGGGGGAGGAGAGGAGGGGGAGGGGGAGAGGAGAGGAGGGGGAGAGGAGGGGAGGGGGAGAGGAGGAGGGGGAGGGGAGGAGGGGGAGAGGAGAGGAGAGAGTGGGATAGGAGAGAGGGGGAGAGGAGAGAGGGGGAGAGGAGAGGAGAGGAGAGGAGAGGAGGATAGGAGAGGAGAGAGGAGAGGAGAGAGGAGAGGAGAGAGGGGGAGAGGAGAGGAGGAGAGGAGAGGAGGGAGGGGGAGGAGAGGAGAGGAGAGGAGGAGGGAGGAGAGGAGAGGATAGAGGAGGAGAGGAGAGGAGAGAGGAGGGAGAACCACACTTGCAGAAGAAGTGACCCGCTAGGACCTCTCCAGGTAAAAGCACTGATGTAGGATCAGCTAACCTTCCTTATATCCTAACCTAAACCACTATGGTAAGGGGGATGCAAAACTAGCCATTTATCAGTCTCCTCTAGGAGCACCATCACTCTAGAGTAACCATAGATCAGTCTCCTCTAGGGGCACCATCACTCTAGAGTAACCATAGATCAGTCTCCTCTAGGGGCACCATCACTCTAGAGTAACCATAGATCAGTCTCCTCTAGGGGCACCATCACTCTAGAGTAACCGTAGATCAGACTCCTCTAGGAGCACCATCACTCTAGAGTAACCGTAGATCATTCTCCTCTAGAGCACCATCACTCTAGAGTAACCTTAGATCAGTCTCCTCTAGGAGCACCATCACTCTAGAGTAACCGTAGATCAGTCTCCTCTAGGAGCACCATCACTCTAGAGTAACCGTAGATCAGTCTCCTCTAGGAGCACCATCACTCTAGAGTAACCGTAGATCAGTCTCCTCTAGGGGCACCATCACTCTAGAGTAACCATAGATCAGTCTCCTCTAGGAGCACCATCACTCTAGAGTAGCCATAGATCAGTCTCCTCTAGGATCACCATCACTCTAGAGTAACCATAGATCAGTCTCCTCTAGGAGCACCATCACTCTAGAGTAACCATAGATCAGTCTCCTCTAGGGGCACCATCACTCTAGAGTAGCCATAGATCAGTCTCCTCTAGGATCACCATCACTCTAGAGTAACCATAGATCAGTCTCCTCTAGGGGCACCATCACTCTAGAGTAACCGTAGATCAGGCTCCTCTAGGAGCACCATCACTCTAGAGTAACCATAGATCAGACTCCTCTAGGGGCACCATCACTCTAGAGGAGAATAGACTAACTTTATGTTGGGGTGGGTTACTTACAGAAGAAGTGACCCGCCAGCACCTCATGCGTGTGACCTTGAAGCTCCCCTCTTTCATCTGTTCATTGGGCAGCTTGACCTGGAAGTTGAGCTCGTTGTTCCCAGCGGAGACGATCACGTGACAGCCCTTCTCCGGGAAGTCTGTCACGCATGGGTCAAACTGAATGTAGCCAAAGTACTTCAGCGTCTGGCATAGCCTGATGAACTGGAGAGAAACGAAGAGAACATGAAGCACTGCAAAATCATTTCATATACACTGTATATACAGCAGTATGTGGACATCCTTCAAATTAGTGGATTCGGCTATTCCAGCCACACCCTTTGCTGACAGGTGTATAAAATCGAGCACACAACCATGCAATCTCCATAGACAAACACTGGCAATAGAATGGCCTTACTGAAGAACTCAGTGACTTTCAGCGTGGCACCGTCATAGGATGCCACCTTTCCAACAAGTCAGTTCGTCAAATTTCTGCCCTGCTAGAGCTGCCCCGGTCAACTGTAAGTGCTGTTATTGTGAAGTGGAAACGTCTAGGAGCAACAACGGCTCAGCTGCGAAGTGGTAGGCCACACAAGCTCACAGAACGGGACCGCCGAGTGCTGAAGCGCGTAGTGCGTAAAAATCGTCTGTCCTCGGCTGCAACACTCACTACCGAGTTCCAAACTGCCTCTGGAAGCAACGTCAGCACAAGAACTGTTCATCAGGAGCTTCATGAAATGGGTTTCCATGGCAGAGCAGCCGCACACAAGCCTAAGATCACCAGGAAGAATAATGGTCTGGGGCTGTTTTTCATGGTTCGGGCTAGGCCCCTTAGTTCCAGTGGAGGGAAATCTTAACGCTACAGCATACAATGACATTCTAGACGATTCTGTGCTTCCAACTTCGTGGTAATAGTTTGGGGAAGGCCCTTTCCTGTTTCAGCATGACAATGTCCCTGTGACATGACAGAGTACAATATGTGGATGATAGCTCCTCCTCCACTAGACAGCTGGTGGAGACAGTATACATTACAGCTGGTGGAGACAGTATTACATTACAGCTGGTGGAGACAGTATTACATTACAGCTGGTGGAGACAGTATTACATTACAGCTGGTAGAGACAGTAATACATACAGCTGGTGGAGACAGTATTACATTACAGCTGGTGGGACAGTATTACATTACAGCTGGTGGAGACAGTAATACATTACAGCTGGTGGAGACAGTAATACATTACAGATGGTGGAGACAGTATTACATTACAGCTGGTGGAGACAGTAATACATTACAGCTGGTGGAGACAGTAATACATTACAGCTGGTGGAGACAGTATTACATTACAGCTGGTGGAGACAGTAATACATTACAGCTGGTGGAGACAGTAATACATTACAGCTGGTGGAGACAGTATTACATTACAGCTGGTGGAGACAGTATTACATTACAGCTGGTGGAGACAGTAATACATTACATTACAGCTGGTGGAGACAGTAATACATTACATTACAGCTGGTGGAGACAGTAATACATTACATTACAGCTGGTGGAGACAGTAATACATTACAGCTGGAGGAGACAGTAATACATTACAGCTGGTGGAGACAGTAATACATTACAGCTGGTGGAGACAGTATTTCATTACAGCTGGTGGAGACAGTAAATACATTACAGCTGGTGGAGACAGTAATACATTACAGCTGGTGGAGACAGTAATACATTACAGCTGGTGGAGACAGTAATACATTACATTACAGCTGGTGGAGACAGTAATACATTACAGCTGGTGGAGACAGTATTACATTGCAGCTGGTGGAGACAGTATTACATTACAGCTGGTGGAGACAGTATTACATTACAGCTGGTGGAGACAGTATTACATTACAGCTGGTGGAGACAGTAATACATTACAGCTGGTGGAGACAGTAATACATTACATTACAGCTGGTGGAGACAGTATTACATTACAGCTGGTGGAGACAGTAATACATTACAGCTGGTGGAGACAGTAATACATTACAGCTGGTGGAGACAGTATTACATTACAGCTGGTGGAGACAGTATTACATTACAGCTGGTGGAGACAGTAATACATTACAGCTGGTGGAGACAGTATTACATTACAGCTGGTGGAGACAGTAATACATTACAGCTGGTGGAGACAGTAATACATTACAGCTGGTGGAGACAGTAATACATTACAGCTGGTGGAGACAGTAATACATTACAGCCTGGTGGAGACAGTAATACATTACAGCTGGTGGAGACAGTAATACATTACAGCTGGTGGAGACAGTAATACATTACAGCTGGTGGAGACAGTAATACATTACAGCTTGGTGGAGACAGTAATTACATTACAGCTGGTGGAGACAGTAATACATTACAGCTGGTGGAGACAGTAATACATTACAGCTGGTGGAGACAGTAATACATTACAGCTGGTGGAGACAGTAATACATTAGCAGCTGGTGGAGACAGTATTACATTACAGCTGGTGGAGACAGTAATACATTACAGCTGGTGGAGACAGTATACATTACAGCTGGTGGAGACAGTAATACATTACAGCTGGTGGAGACAGTATTACATTACAGCTGGTGGAGACAGTAATACATTACAGCTGGTGGAGACAGTATTACATTACAGCTGGTGGAGACAGTAATACATTACAGCTGGTGGAGACAGTAATACATTAACAGCTGGTGGAGACAGTAATACATTACAGCTGGTGGAGACAGTATTACATTACAGCTGGTGGAGACAGTAATACATTACAGCTGGTGGAGACAGTAATACATTACAGCTGGTGGAGACAGTAATACATTACAGCTGGTGGAGACAGTATTACATTACAGCTGGTGGAGACAGTAATACATTACAGCTGGTGGAGACAGTAATACATTACAGCTGGTGGAGACAGTATTACATTACAGCTGGTGGAGACAGTATTACATTACAGCTGGTGGAGACAGTAATACATTACAGCTGGTGGAGACAGTAAATACATTACA
Source organism: Coregonus lavaretus (assembly GCF_964263955.1). NCBI lineage: Eukaryota > Metazoa > Chordata > Actinopteri > Salmoniformes > Salmonidae > Coregonus > Coregonus lavaretus. The sequence goes on from NW_028166633.1 coordinate 113,274, forward strand.
GCTGGTGGAGACAGTAATACATTACAGCTGGTGGAGACAGTATTACATTACAGCTGGTGGAGACAGTAATACATTACAGCTGGTGGAGACAGTATACATTACAGCTGGTGGAGACAGTATTACATTACAGCTGGTGGAGACAGTAATACATTACAGCTGGTGGAGACAGTAATACATTACAGCTGGTGGAGACAGTAATACATTACAGCTGGTGGAGACAGTAATTACATTACAGCTGGTGGAGACAGTAATACATTACAGCTGGTGGAGACAGTAATACATTACAGCTGGTGGAGACAGTATTACATTACAGCTGGTGGAGACAGTAATATACATTACAGCTGGTGGAGACAGTATTACATTACAGCTGGTGGAGACAGTAATACATTACAGCTGGTGGAGACAGTAATACATTACAGCTGGTGGAGACAGTATTACATTACAGCTGGTGGAGACAGTATTACATTACAGCTGGTGGAGACAGTAATACATTACAGCTGGTGGAGACAGTAATACATTACAGCTGGTGGAGACAGTATTACATTACAGCTGGTGGAGACAGTAATACATTACAGCTGGTGGAGACAGTAATACATTACAGCTGGTGGAGACAGTAATACATTACAGCTGGTGGAGACAGTAATACATTACAGCTGGTGGAGACAGTAATACATTACAGCTGGTGGAGACAGTAATACATTACAGCTGGTGGAGACAATACATTACAGCTGGTGGACAGTTATTACATTACAGCTGGTGGAGACAGTATTACATTACAGCTGGTGGAGACAGTAATACATTACAGCTGGTGGAGACAGTAATACATTACAGCTGGTGGAGACAGTAATACATTACAGCTGGTGGAGACAGTATTACATTACAGCTGGTGGAGACAGTAATACATTACAGCTGGTGGAGACAGTAATACATTACAGCTGGTGGAGACAGTATTACATTACAGCTGGTGGAGACAGTATTACATTACAGCTGGTGGAGACAGTAATACATTACATTACAGCTGGTGGAGACAGTATTACATTACAGCTGGTGGAGACAGTAATACATTACAGCTGGTGGAGACAGTAATACATTACAGCTGGTGGAGACAGTATTACATTACTGCTGGTGGAACAGTATTACATTACAGTGGTGGAGACAGTAATACATTACAGCGGTGGAGACAGTATTACATTAC